>NW_028230439.1:23603134-23799167 GCF_043228905.1 Azolla caroliniana | reverse complement strand
TGACGAAGTAAGAGGCACCGCCGAGAGACTGATGCGGCATTGGGCCACAGACGTCCGAGTGGACCAAATCGAGAGGTCTCGTCAGTGGTATCAACGCAGAGTACTTGCTTGTTTGCCATACTGGCAATGCTCGCAAAATTGATGGTCCGAGAAGGAGAGTTTGGGGATGTATCCGGCTCTAGATAGGTGCGTGATGCCGGCCTTGCTGAGGTGTCCCAGTCTTCGGTGCCATAATGATGACACAGGAATATCCACCAAAAACAGGTTACCCTCTCTGAGCGTAACATGTAACGGATACAATGAGTGTATCTTGGGTCCTCTAGCAAGCAGGAGGTTCCCCCTGTGGAGTGTCCACCCTCCCGAAGAAAAACCGGCACGAATGCCGTCTTCATCGAGTTGTCCGACTGAGATCAATGGCCTTGAGAGCTCGGGTACATGTCGGACATTGTGGAGTACAAGTGTAGAGCCACCTGCAAGGTTGAGCTCTACTGTGCCGATTCCGATGATGTCACAGTGTTGTGAGTTGCCGACCCTAACTGAGTCGGAGTGACGGATCGTATATTGCCGAAATTGGGACCGATGAGGAGTCACATGAAATGACGCACCCGAATCCAAGAGCCATGTGCTCGATTCTTCAGTCGTGAGCAGAACTTCTGATTCGACTGGATTTTCGATTGATAGTATATTCGGGTCGTCCGGTAGTACATCAGCTGAGAAGCTGACGTAATTGATCTCCTCATGCCGGCCACTCTTCTTGTTGTTCTTGTTCTTGAGTGCGCGGCAGTCGGCTTTGATGTGTCCGGGTTTCTTGCAATAGTTGCAGATTCGGTTATCCCGTGACTGGCTCCGTCTTCGCTGATTGTTCGGCGGTCGTGAGGAATCTCTTCCTCGTATGTTCGATCGGTCTGTCGAACCTTGTACTACGTAAGCGTCGTCTGTTGAGTCTTTGGCGAAAGACTTTCTCCGAGCTGCTTCGGTCAGGATTGCGCTCGTGACTTCGGAGTATTTAACAGCCGTGGTGGACGCGTTGCACACGGTTGTGACGAAAGTTTCCCATGATGAAGGAAGGTTGCTCATGAGTATCATTGCTCTGAGTTCATCCTCGATTGCCGTCCCCTATGACGAGATTTGGGAGCTTATGCTTTCATACTCATTGAGGTGTGCTTGAACCGAATCGGATTCTTTCATCCGCAAGTTGTAGAGGCGCCGGATCAGAAACATCTTCGTTGCGGCGACCTTCTTTTCGTAAGTGTCCGACAGTGTTTTCCATAGTTCGAATGTTGTCGTACACGATTGCACCGTAAAGTATACCGATTCCGATAGGTGCATCCGAATCGTGGCGCGGACGATTCTGTCCAGCTTCTGCCACTCAATTGGTTTGTATCCTTCTGGAGGTTCTTCATTTTCAATGGGATCGATTTGTCCCTTGACTATGAGATAGTCCTGCATTTGCTCCTTCCAGAAGTTGAAGTTCGATCCATCGAACTTTCGTAGACTCATTTCTGACGAGCCGGATGTTGATGCCATCAAATTCGGTTTTGGTTGACGAAGCTCGGTTCGGAGTTGACTGTGAACCTTGTTGGAGTGCAGCCGGTTGGCTCACCCGATATCGTTCTAGTCGGATTTGAACCCGAGTAGGTTCGGCTTCGGATATATGTATTGTTGAACTTGCTCGAATTGACTTCGGTAGCTTGAGGGACAGAACCGACTGGTCTTCCCGAATGTTGCCGAGTCGGAGTGAGCCCGGTTCGCTTCGGATATATATGCCGAATACCGATTATTGAAACCGATTATCTGGACCGATTCTGCTTCGGTTGACTGCAGCGACGAGAGAGGTAGATCCAACTGATCCTCTCGAATGTCGATCAGCCAGATGAAGCACGAATTTGGGGTTGTTGTCTTGAGACCGATCTGCACCGAGTGGTTACAACGAGCGGCGTTTGATTACCTCTTCGGATGCCGTTAAACCGAATGGAGCACGATCGTGTCAATGTTGCACAAGGGGATTTCACCTCGAGCGGTTACGATCACAGGGAACAGAGTACGACCTGATGGCTTACTCCAAGCAAGAATGATCTAACGCAATGAGATGCAAACCTGGTTTTTCTTCTTTCTTCTCTCTTTCTTCGAATGACGCAGGAAACCGAATGCAGAGACGACGGCCGACAGCGGATTGAAGGACCGACTACTGTGCAGGCTCTGATACCAGATGTTGATGGCATCGTCGTCAGTGCGGAAGATCTAGAAGCACTCGATTCCTGTTTATTCCCTGCGTATGACTGTTAGTAGGTCGTTGCACAGAGAGAGAGAGAGAGAGAGACACAAAAGAGTCTTTATTTCATAAAGAAGAATACAACAACCAACCTCACAAAGAGGTTACAAGGTCAATATATATAGTGACCGACTTAGGGCAACTACCCTTTATGCTAATTACATAAATGGCCAAAACGGGATAGTGTGAATACGTCCATTATACACATGTATTCGACACCGATATCTCGTGTCGTCGGGTCCCGTTCCCTGGCGCCACCGTCCTTCTCCCTAGGTCTCACGCCGACTCCCGTTAGTCGGCCGCAAGAGTCTCCGAATCGGTGTGAGGGTCTCATAGGATCTAACTTCGTTTCTCTGCTAGCCGAAATTCGGGTGTCTTTTGTCGGAGTCCTTCGTGGCTCTCCTCGTGTCTTCCGCGTAGCCGGGTCCCGCCTTCGTGTTGCCGGGTCTCGTTTCCCGCCGCCACCAACCTTGTCTCTCGGTCTCATGTTGCCACATTGGCCAAACTGTCGGAGTCTCTGGTTCGGTGTGGGGATCCTGTAGGACCAGACTTCCTTATGCCCACTAACCTTGCCGGAAGATCCGAAATGGTCCGTAGCCGCCTCGCCGGCCTCATACCTCCTTGCAATTCGTCGCTTCCTGTCGTCCGATCACATTCTCCTGCCGCCATCGTCCATCTCCCTAGGTCTCACGCCGGCTCTCGCTAGCCTGCCGTCGGAGTCTCCGAATCGGTGTGAGTGTCTTCGTGGGACTTCCTCTTTCGCTGTTTTCCGCCCTTGTGCCCTCGCCGCCACCGTCAGTATCTTGGTCTTACGTCGACCGCGTTGCCGACTGCCGAAGTCTCTAGATCTAGTGTGAAGGATCCTCCTTGGGCCTCCGATTTGTCTTCCCGGCCCTGTCCCGGGTCATCCTTCTCCGCATGCCGAGAGGGCGGTTTGCTCCGCACCCTCTCCCGTGGTACCGACGTACCGATTTCCTTCCTTCCGGATTGGTTATCCGGAAACACGTCCTCCCTGTTATCGTCCAGGTCTGTTCGCATTGGTCGTTCCCGTTTCCCGCCGCCACCGTCCTTCTCTCTAGGTGTCACGTTGCCACGTTGACCGAACTGCCGGAGTCTCTGGGTCGGTGTGGGGATCCCGTAGGATTGGTTGCTTTCATCCTCACTCACCTGTGCTTCTTTTGAACTCTTTGCCCTCCCTCTCGCGTACCCGCCTCCATCTCCCATCTCTCCAAGTCTCACGGTGGCGCTCGTTGCCGGCTGCCTAAGTTTTCGGATAAGACGTGGTGTTTCCGTCCCGTAATGATTTGCGGACGCTCGTTCGGGGTACCGCTACCCAAGCACGTTCGGTGAGAAGCATTTGGACTTCGATCGATCAAGTGCCGCCTGCACTTGATTCTCCAATGTCCGAAGTTTCGGGCAACAGTGCCTGAAACCTACCGGTCTCTCTCTGCAACCTCAATTGCTAGCTTCCTGATTTGCGGCCTTCGCCTGGCCGGCTTGTGTCCTCATGTAGAAGAGGGCAATTTGTTTCGCACCCTCTTCCGTGCCAACACTATTGTACCGAACCGAGCCCTACCGATCGGGCTCTATAGCCCGTCCTTGGTCTTTCGCGCCTTGGGCCGGTTTCGATCGAGTCATCCACATCCGGATCACACTTCATCCGAATCGGAATGCCGATCTTTCCGTGCCGCCTCTGTCCTTGGCCTCCTCGCAGGCCATTTCCCATCCCTCTCCGCTGACATCGTGCCAGGACTCCTCGTCGGCGCGTTCCTTCTCTCCGGTCTCATGTCGGCACACGGGCTTGACCACCGGAGTCTCCGGAATCCGCGTGGAGGGCTCTTCTCTGCTCCCGACCTTGTCCTCGGTCGGGAATTCTCCGCAAGTCGAGAGGGGATCTTGCTCCTCACCCTCTCCCGTGGTACCATCGTACCCTCCCTCGGCCTCTGCCTGGGCCATGTCCACCTCGTCCGGAAGGCCGACTAGCACTCGGTCTCCGGAATCCGACTGCGTGCCAGATCTTTCTTCTTCTTCGAACATCACCTTCAGAGCCTCGTACGATTCCCGAACCAAGATCTCGACATCAAGCTTCCCCGATTTTTCTCGTCACGTGCCCACTTCCTGTTGTGATGAAGCGTTGTCGCGCGTCATCTTCCCCTTTCCGCTCGCGGACTGCTCCTCGTTCAACCGTCGGCACACTCGTTCGACTTCCAACCAGTCCTCGGTGTCGAGGGGTCCTCTGTCTGCTATGACCTTCCTCGTCGTCGTTTCGGTTGCCCGCCTTGCCGTCGCCACCGCTCGTCGCTCTAGGACTCACGTCGGCACTCGGGCCGATTGCCGGAGCCTCTAGGACCGGTGTGGGTAAGGACCCGGCACCTCTCCTTGTTGTGTCTGTGGACGCCTCTGTCCGGACGTCGTTGTCCGCGGCTACCCCGCCTCCGATCGTGCAAGCCTCGATTACGCTTGCCGCCGTCTCTTCCATGCCGTCATCTCAGTTGCCCGCCTTGCCGCCGCCGCCGCCCTACACTCTAGGACTCACGCCGGCACTCGGGCCGACCGCCGAAGCCTCTAGGACCGGTGTGTGTAAGGTCTCGGCACCGCCGCTTGTCTCCTCATCACCACTCGTGCAGACTCCAACACCACTTCGGCCACCATCTTCGCAAGGTCATCATTTTCTGACTCCATCCTCTCTTGCCGCCTTTCACGTCGGGTTCACTAAAGATGTCGCGAAGTTTCACGGTGTCGTGAAGATTTCCGGCTATAGTGTGAAATCGAGGTGGAATGGGCAAAACGGTGGTGTGCAACATGTGCACGTGTATACTAGGAAATTGTGTGTAGAAGGAAGAGGGGAATTTTATCCCACATTGTAAGGTCCCCCCTTCCTTAGGCTATAAAAGGAAGGGAGGGGTCACTTATGAGGGGTTGCCTATTTTGAGGGAGAGAGGCATACCACTTAGGTCTAGGGTTTCCTATTCGGTTTTAGGGTTTCGGTTAAGGTTTTCTTCTTGGGTTTTCCTTTAGGGTTTTTCATATAATCATTTGGTGCGGCCATGGCGGCCACCATTGTTGTAACCATTCGTTGTTTTAATATCACTTGTTGAACATCTTGCCTCCGCCGATCTCTCCTTCTATGTCGTGGTCTTATTCTTTCCTCTTCTCCTCTTGAGCGAAGCCTCCATATCATGTCCTATTCTTTCTCCTCTACTCCCTAGTCCGAGACCCCGGTGGTCCCGCCCCTTCTACACGCAAGCGTGTAACAACGTGACAGCGGGTACGTGTAGAATTCCAGGCGGGACCACGGGGGACTTGGACTAGGGAGTGACAGAGCGTAGGAAGTCGTGATTCACCATTTCCGGGGCATCCCAGAAGCACACCGGAAGCAACCGAAGGGAGAGAGAGAGAGAGAGAACAAGCACGCAACATTGACTCACACACACACACACAGCACCGACAGATACACGAATATGCACAACCAAATGTATATGTATTTACAAGACAACGAGATTCAACACCGACTTCGAGCCGAACCTAGGTAGCATAGGATACAATTGTTGTCTACTGCCAAGCTGCCGGTCGGGGAGCTCTCGGGCTTGTCGCGCCGAGTGGGGTCTTGCATAGAGAACAGGGCAGAAAACAGAAACACTAGATGTCAAGGCTCGACACACAGAACGACGAAGAAGAAGCAGAGGAGAACAAGAAGAAACCCTAAACCAGAGAAAAGAAAGAGGAAGAGAGAACGTTTCTTCCTCTAACGGTATACCCTACTTCCAAAAATGGGCAACCCCTTCACCAAGGGCACTCCCTTCCTTTTATAGAACAAGGAGAGGAATCTGTAGCATCGTGGGATAAATCCCTTATTACATGGGATTCTTGTCCCGACTTGATTACTCTTCGGCACCATAAAGGCGCCCTCGTTATTCACACTAAATGTACAAGGGTGAGCACACATGTTGCACCCCACCGATGTAGCCAATATTTCCCGGTTTCCGCCTCTGGCCGAAATTCTTCACGACAGCGTGATGCCATCGAGGAGTTCCTGATGGCAATGGCACCATTTACAGCTTCCACTATCCCACCATCCAGAAGGTTTGCTCTTTCTAGCTATGCATACAAACCTCCGTGGAAAAAGCCATATAGCTTTTGTACATTCTACCGAGTGCATAGCTTGTGAATATTAAGAGATTGCTTCCCACCTCCAAATTGGGAGCTATCATATCCCTCGTCCACATCATCGTATCACCCTTATCGAGTTTAGGAGTCTCATAATCCTTTATTGGCTTTTGTTGTCTCACAATCCATGAGGATGTCGAGCACATTGTAGTTTCATGAGCTCGTATTATTTAATAGATTACATTGTATATCACAAAGTAACAACGTTCATGACACTATCATTATATGGCATACAATATACTATAAAACATGAAAAAATACACCCGACTCCTTCGCATATATACACATAGACCTTCCCAAGGGATATGACTTTGCTTCAAATTTCCATCAAGGCCTTAGTTTTGCTTTAAGGAATTAATCATTTTTTTCACTTTTCTCTTGATGTATTACATGCCAATTAAATCCTATATGTTGTTGGAAATTGGGTCTAATAAAAAATGTTAATTGCACTAATTGATGTTTGGAATTCTAAATTAATGGGTGTTGAGTTGTAGTAATTTGCCTAGTAATAAGTTATGTCAAGAAAGCATAATGTTTTAACAATGGGAATTAATATTTCATTTGCGGGCACTATAGATCTTCTATGATCTTCCTAATATGAACAATCATCAATCATCATTGTGTGCTTGGACAATGTGCGGCGCGCAACACATCTCAAACTACATGTTTTTGGATCACACAATTATTATTTTGATGGAGAAAAGGGTTTGAGAATGGATGAAGCATAATATGCTTCGATTTCCCAAGTTACAACCATCCAATGCCCAAATCATGATTGACCTTGAGGTCTTGATATAGTGTAAAGGGAAGTACACAAAACAAATATTACCATCCAATGCCCAAATCATGATTGACCTTGAGGTCTTGATATAGTGTAAAGGGAAAACATAATAGTATGCCCAATCTCTCTACACTTATAAAGGAGGTATGAGTCATGACATAACACATTATTGTATTTAATGCAATATCATCATCTAATTAACCTATCACACTCTTTATTAATTTAGAAAATCATTATATTGCACTTCATTTTAACCTCTCGTTGATTACTTGAGCAAAAGTACATTGATAAACTACAAATCATAAAGAGTGGTAGCTTGACACATTCATTATTCTCCCTTATTCAACATAGGGTATAGTCTACATTTGTAGAGCTCATAATAATTGCTCCAGTAGCTTGTTCATATTGGGATCTTGTAAACCAAGTATGCGTGACTTTCTCTAGAACATAATCAAAAAAATTACCAAAAACTGCTACCTTTTTTGTGCACTTTAAATATAACAAGATTTTAGCATAATTGATATGGTGTGCACTCAATCACGAGACATGTGAGCTCAAGATCTAGATCATACACCTTGCATCAATTGCCTAGTGTAGGCCCCTCCATGCATCCTTGATAGATAGCGTTTCTCAACGGCTGGCTATACCTATATTGAAGAAGGATGATGGGACCTTTGAACTATTGTTTTGATGCTCTGACACTAATATTGATAGATAATTCTCACTATAAATGAAGGCAAGCAACGTCAAAACTGACACCCACCTATGCAAGAAAGGGAAAGCACAATAAACTTTCCTTTGGTTAATAAATCTTTCAAGGCAAACCATATATTTGTTATACGTTTTGCTCTTGTCATTTCTTATGGGTGTATGTGGGCAATAGTACTCTTTTGGGCTCAAGTAGGAAACAATTCCAATGCTCTATTCACTCAACTTCAATCAATACCAAAGCTCAAGTCGTGTTGGAATCAGTTAGCCCAATAACATTATGGACTCTTTGGAAGTAGTGCTATAGGCGGATCTTGTCCAATCAAACAGTGTGCCAAGCAACGGTATTGAAGGAGATATGGAGTGACATTGTAGCCAAGCTAAAGAGCCAATATGATATCATTACAGAAAGATCCAATGGAGCCGAAAAACATTGATTAGCCTTCATCCAACAATGGCCATCCTCTCCCTTTCTTGAGTCAATGGGCGAGCCTCCATATAAGATGGAACTATCGGGTCCCATTTGGGATTTGTATTTAACATTCTCACGTATAAAATTTTATAACTAATGGAAGGAGTTTTGTTTTTGGAAGAAAATAAGAAAAAGTAACATGGCTAAACTTGTGATTTTCTAATAACAATTGATATACAAGCTACTTCCAAAAAAAACTTATTTAGATCGAAAATGTGGAATATGGATGTTGGCACATTACTGCTTATTAAATGCTTGAAAGAATTATTACATTCATTTCTCCAATGGCTAGATAGATTATAAACCACCTTATGCTTCATTCAATAATACGCAATTCGAATTCTGGTTTTACTTTATAGGTATAAATATAGCCTACCTTCAAGCTACATGTACAGTAGCTTTAAGAAAAGAATTGCATTGGTGGTCATATATTGTCTTGCACTATATGTAAAACATGAGACAATTGTTGCATACAAAACAAGTGTGTCAACAATGATGCTATTAGAAAAATAAACATATCAATCAATAGTGACGAGAATCTGTACCAATGAAACAATAACAATCGTGTACTAAGTATCTAACCATTTAGGATGCATGTGTCATTTTCAATAAGTGAAAAGCAAATTTTTCATATACGCATAGGTTATAGATACAGATAACACGTTTAAACTAAAAGTTGCATACGTGTTATGAATTACATCATGCATTATATATGTGTCATGATCTCAAGTGTAGACATTTTCCAATAGCAAGTATGTACTTTTCACAAGGAAATGTCAAAACCTCTATTATTTATTCACATGTTTGTGCTTATATAGTGATGTTTTAGGTATAGTCAATGATGTTTGTTAGTGAGCCCTTTTATGTAAACAATCATGGTTTTATCTTCTTCTAGTGTTGAACGTGTATAAACAATCTAGTGTATTGTTAATTTGGGTGAAGTAGAGGACATGATGCCAATAACATGGATGGAGGGGAAGCCAATAAAGAAAAGAGTATGCAATTTCCAAAAACAATCTTCTTCATGATATGAGATGCCTTACATCAATATGAAAAGCTACACTTATAGTTAGTTACAAAAAAAAGTTGCACTTACAGCTACTTGAGACCTTACATGACATTATAGCCCTTGCATGCTACACCATTCCCACATGTAAGGCTATATACATATGCTATGATCTATGTTCCATCGTACACTAAGGAAGAGCTTTATATAGGGGTTGGACACTCCCTTTTGATCCCAAGCTCTAGGTGGACAAGACTTTCCTAACAACAAAGAATATAGAATATGTAACAAGTAGGAAACACACTACCAAACTTCAATTAAATATTAAAGTAGGTAAACTTGCACTACACATTATATTGGGGTTGCCAATTACAATGGTATGGATCCCCACATTCAAACTCTTGATCTAAAGGTCAGAAATTGAAACTTGACAACTAAGAAAATTCCAAGTTGTTGTCAATGTGGATTTGATATATTATCAATTAAGACAATGATGATGTGCAAGAATTTCAAGGTGATGTCAAAGAAAATCAATATTTTGATGATTGCAACATAAGTGCACGTGATCTTTCAATAAAGATAATATGGGTTTGATACACATGATGGAACCATAGGACATGCCATGTATGATTGACTATAATATGAGTACTTGATCTTGGTATAAAACATTGAGTAATTTAAGGTCAAGTAAGAAAGATCACGCTAAGTGTTGCAAACAATTGACCTTTTCTTCTTGTCATTCATATTTGCATCCACATAAGTGAATGAGAAACGACCATTTGTAGTCAAATACCTAGGATACAAATTCGGGGAAGACATTGCCATGCATATACCTAGCTATGTTATGTGATGAATTGAGTGAAATATCAATGGGTATGCCACTCCATGGTTTCATAAGGCTATTTATTAGCCGAAGTAATGTTTTTCCCCATACATCCAATGCATCACACCACAAAGATGTATTTACCCTTATAATTGTTGATATGATTACACAAGGAACAACTTAAAATTTATACAATCTAACAGATATGCCCAAGCACTCTTTCAATGGCTACTTGAAAAGAAAATAAAGACACGGGTTAGATTGAAATGTCCATAGGAAAATATAGCTACGTAAAAATTCTCATATAATAGATTTTTCTTAATTTGAAGACATAATATATCATTAGTGTCTCTTGCATAAATGTAGCTCCCATTTCTTATTCATTATGATCTCTTTCATGTATTTTTCATTAAGAACTATTATCGTGAACCCTAATCAATGTTGTTGGCAGAAGAAAACTATCTTGACTCAAAGAGTACACTCTCTATAAGCCAAATACTCTACACATACCGAGACTATACTTCATGTGGCCATGGAATAGGAAGAAGATCAAATAAAGAACAACATAATTGTGGAGAAATATACTTACAAAACGAAAAAAGATGAAACTTTGAATGACAAAGCAAACTACTGAAAGAAAAGTAGAAATTTTGTATTGTTGCAATCCTAGACACATTGAGGAGAAATGCCGCAAGGAAAAGTGTGATGCCATCAATGATTAGCAATTTGCCAACTCCAAGCATGAAGACTCTAGACGAATGTTCTTGATGACTTATAAGGTGAACCCAATGGCTTCACACTCATAACATCACTTCCTCATCAACTCACATGTCAATGGAGACAAGTATCACAAAGACTTGCTTTTAAGAGTATGGTTAGCGGATATATCCCTTTTATTGAATGTCATTCAATTCTTGTCAAAGTTGAAGTTGATGAGTAGTTGACTTTGTAACATAGATATCCTTTAAGTTTGTCCATGCATCCTTCGACATCTTCATGACTTGTACATGGTCTAGCATATGGTTGTGTGTGCATGTCGAAAGACAATACATGATACGATTTGCACCTTGTTTGCATCTCATGTAATTCGTATGGGTCAAGTCAGGTTTGGTGGCAATGAGAACCCCAACATCCTTGTTCAACAAGGAATTGTCTCATGTTTTACTTCCAATTTCTGAAGTTGCTTCTATCAAGATTTTCACTCAAAAGAAAGCTACCCATTTGCATATTCACGTTATTGGTGGTGGCTTTCTCCTTCTTCTCATCTTCCTTTGATCTTCACAACCCTAAAATTTGGTGGATTTCTCCTATGTATGTGCTATTTAGCCATTACAATAAGAATTGTCAAACACCCCAACCTATATGACTCAGTTGAGTAAGTTCTTCTTGAGCGACAACATCAAGAATAATGCCCAAGCCATGACGAGGTTATGTTGATGAATAACCATATTGATCTATCCATGTCAAGAATAACCGTATTGATCTATATGACCTTGCAATTCTTCTTAAGCGACAACGTCAAGAATAACGCCCAAGCCATGACGAGGTTATGTTGATGAATAACCATATTGATCTATCCATGTCAAGAATAACCGTATTGCTCTATATGACCTTGCAATTCTTCTTGAGCGACAACGTCAAGAATAACGCCCAAGCCATGACCAGGCTAGGTTGATGAATAACCATATTGAATAGTGGGCTTTTGGGTTGGGGAAGGTCTTATTCCTACTTGGTGTCCAGATGTTGGATCTCACTGGATACCAAAGGGCACTCCGGTGAGATATTTAGAGTGTCAAGTGGGAATTAATATTCCCCCAGAAGCCCATATCCAACCATTACTGCTTTCTTTGACGAAGAAGCTAATCTTTTGGAGTTCTAGGAATTTGTCACTTGCGGGGAGGCTAGTTATTTCTAATCATAGACTCTTACTCTCCTCAATGTGGTATATTCTATCATCTTGGTTATTTTCCAAATCTTTGTTGTCAAAGTTACAAAGGTTGATTAGGAATTTATTATGAGTTTCTACTAATTTTAAGTATGTTAAACCAAAGGTAGCTTGGAAAACTATTATAAAGTCAACTCCTCAAGGGGGTTTAGGCTTGGTAGATCCTCTGATGCAATGTAAGGTTAGGCATTATTGGCAAAATCTATAGTGCAGAAATTACTGCCAAGAAATGAGTCGTTGAAGATGCTTCTTCAATTGAGAATGAAAGAGGTCTTCCCGAAAACTCGGTGAATGAAAGAGGTTAATTTAAAGGAATTTCTTATGGGGTTCTACTTATTTTAAGTATGTTAGACCAAGGGTAGCTTGGAAAACTATTATAGTGTTGACTTCTCAAGGGAGTTTAGGTTTGGTAGATCCTCTGATGCAATGTAAGGCATTATTGGCAAAATATATAGTGCGAGGATTACTGCCAGGAAATGAGCCATGGAAGATGTTTCTTCAATTGAGAATGAAAGAGCTCTTCCCGAAAACTTGAGGTGAATGGACAATATCTCTTCGATGGTGGTTTAGTCCAAACTTCCATTCGCATAAGATAGTGTTTCATAATGATAGGTTTTTTGTTGCGATAAAGTGATCTATCCATGTCAAGAACTAGGGAATGCAATATATCTGTAATAGAGTGCATAAATGTGGTGAAATAAATTCAATAATATGAGTTTTATGTTTTATGTGCTATGTGTGATTTGCGATGTGTCATGTCTTTGTCTTATGTCTTATGAGGTATGAGATATGTGTTATGAGGTGTGATGTACATGTTATGTGCTATGTGATATGGGTCATGCGTTAATAGTTATGTGTGGAGAGAGAGAGAGAGAGTAGATGGATGTAGCTCAGTTGGCAAGGTCATGGGTTCAACCCCTACATTCCATAGCGGCATCTAGTGAATTAAAAGATATGTATGGAGTATATAATAGAGAGGTGAGAAAATTGGTTGCCCAATGGAGACCATGAGGTCATGGGTTCAACCCCTACAGTCATAGTGGCATCTAGTGAATTAAGAGATATGTGTGGAGTATATAATAGAGAGGTGAGAAAATTGGGTTTTGAAACCAAGATGTAGTGCTTGGAGTACAACAACTTACCACTAGGGTAAGCTAATTAAGAGAGAGAGAGAGAGAGGCCCAAATGGATGTAGCCATGGCTTCAACCCCTACATTCCACAGTGGCATCTAGTGAATTAATATAAGAGTATATGAAGTATATAATAGAGAGGCGAGGAGATTGGGCTTCGAACCCACGATGCAGTACTTGTAGTGTTAACAACTTACCACTAAGGTAAGTTACTTACAAGAAAAGAAGAGTGAGTGAGTGAGTGAGTGAGTGAGTTGTCCAATGGAGGCCAGAACGTCATTGGTTCAACCCCTACATTCCACAATGGCATCTAGTAAATTAAGAGATATTTATGCAGTAATAGAGAGGTGAGAAAAATAGGTTTCGAACTCAATACCTAGTATTAAAACAATTTACGAGAGAGAGGGTTGTCCAATGGAGGCCAGAACGTCATGGGTTCAACCCCTACATTCCACAATGGCCTCTAGTAAATTAAGAGAACGTCATTGGTTCAACCCCTACATTCCACAATGGCATCTAGTAAATTAAGAGATATCTATGCAGTAATAGAGAGGTGAGAAAAATAGGTTTCGAACTCAATACCTAGTATTAAAACAACTTACGAGAGAGAGGGTTGTCCAATGGAGGCCAGAACGTCATGGGTTCAAACCCCTACATTCCACAGTGGCCTCTAGTAAATTAAGAGATATCTATGCAGTAATAGAGAGGTGAGAAAAATAGGTTTCGAACTCAATACCTAGTGTTAAAACAATTTACCACTAATACCAAAAAAAAAACTGAGATAGAGGAGATTGTGATGGGAAAATATAACAACTTACCACTAGGGTAAGCTATTTAAGAAGAAAAAGAGAGAGACAGAGAGAGGAGATTGCAATGTTAAAAGTATTCTTAAACAAATAATAGTGATAGACATTATCGACTAAAATCAACACTAATCAACACAATGTATAAAAAGGTGGCTTCGTTTGTATAGTTCACCTTCTCACTATTTTGCATGATGCGAATGGGTGGTATGAATATCCTTCACATTTAATACAACAATTATTCTCTATAGATATGACAAGGGTGGTTACATTCTTATGACGAAAGATATGATGAGGGAGCTAATATTTGGTGCACATATGTGCTCCACCATACGTGTGTTGACTAACAATGTGAACGGTCGAGCGTGTTATCTCAACAATGGATAATTGCAAATGGGTCCCTAATTTGGGGTTGTTGCCTAAGAAATATTGGACAATTCTTAGTCATACATAGGCCCCACCATATGCTTGTTCACACACAATGACAAGAATTGTGCTTATTAACTTTTAACGATGAATAATTATGAATGGGTCCCAAATTTGGATTTGTCTACTAAGAAGTATTGGACAATTCTCAATTGTCTTGCTCATACTACCATTTCAAAATATCCCCTCCAAAAAGGCACATTTTTCAGCACTCCATCATGTTTGAGAAGCTCACCATTTTGTGGAAAAAACTCCCCATGGTTTTGTTAACCATTAGAATTTCCCTACTAGAGAAGAACGTATCCAATTGAAGTATGGTTTTCAATTTCCATGTTCTAAGTTATGTAGTTATAATAAAAGAAGAGAGAAAAGGGGTGTCATGGTCATAGAATTTTGTATAGGCATATATAGGGGTTATACAAGGACTAATATATACGGCGGTTTTCTAGAGGTTGATGAGGGCTTAAGGTATTTCTTATATATTATCATAGAGAATCCCTTGTGGCACGCCGATGGAAATTTCTAGTCATCGGCATTTCCTATATATTACCAAATCAACTATTAATGAAGTAATGGTTGCTAATGTGCGGTCTTGTGATTAAAGTTTTCCATCAAAATTATAGTTAGTGACAATGCAATAAACTCATATACTTGAATGGTTTGATCTTTAAAAGCATCAATTGACCAATGGTTGAGATTCATTCTCAACAAGTAGTCGCCTTTATTACTTGTTAATCTCCTTCGAATAAGACAAATGTACATGTTAATCATGGGACTTATGTAGATGATGACTATGATAGAGGTGGCAAAAGAATACAATGGTGACCCTGATTGACATAATCGTAGTTTGTTCTAGCTCAAATAAAAATGATCATTGTGTCCTTGCCCAACAAGATGCAATATAAGTTACCAAAATATCTAGACGAATCTAGGGATCCCTAATGTATTTATTGATGACATCATCTTTGTTAATAAAGCGAAATAGTTGTAAGCGTCACAAAGTGTAATATAAGTGTTTTCTTACGCTACGAATTCATAAGATCCAATATTCTTAGAAGTATAATAGAAAACAACATGGCATCTCCCATATGCGAAGACCGAATCCACTGAGATACGATGATAGCGAAATCCTAGGGATGAATACGACTAAAAACCCATGTGTTGATTTGCAATTTCAAAAGTTTAGTCGTGAGCATCGACATGTAACAGTACGATTGAAAAGGCCGCCCATTCAAGACTCTAATGTTTGTCGACATGACAAGGGTCACGTGTCTTTTTAGCGGATGGGCAATAGGCATTAAAAGGCAACTCTTCGATCCACGCGTCATGATTTGATCGGAGCGAGTGAGTGAGACCAGGGGTTATATACCGATTCGGTAGATCAAACTCCCAACCAATTGGATATGGCTATGTGGTGAACGGAACGGGACAAGTGAGTCCTTTCGAGAATCAAAAGGAGAGCATATACGAAGGATAGGGGTTAGATACGGAGTCGGCAGATTAAACTCCAGACCTATTGGGTATGGCTATGGAGATTAAAAACCAAACGGGACGGGACAAGTGAGTGCTTTCGAGAATCAAAAAGAGAGCAGATGTAACGGAGTTGGTGCGAGCAAACACAAGTGAGGACAAATTTGGTCACACATGTGTTGGTTATAGTTTAGTCATGTGATCAAAACTGTGGAGAGATAAAAGGGTCACCTGTCTGAAATGGCAAAGAAAGAGATAGTGCCAATGAAAAGGAGAGGGCAGGGGGCAGAGAGCCAGTATAAAAATGGAGCCTCCTCTCTCACCCCCTTAACACCCCAAAAGAAGAAGAAGAATAATAAAGCAAGCCCAATCCCCTAAAGAAAACAGAGCATTCCCTAGTGTTCTGTTCTGTTTTTAGGGTTTCTTCTTGGAGATATGGGTAATTGCTTAGTGACCAAATTCTCCTCCTCAAATCTTGTCATAGACTATAATTCTTCTTCTCCTCCTCCTCCTCCTTCTTCCTCATCATCACTGCATGAACACATCCTCCCTTTCCCCACACACTCCCGCCTTGAGGACCGCTACGACCTCGGGCCCGAGCTCGGCCGTGGCCATTTCGGCATCATTCGCACCTGCACCTCTAGGTCCGATCCCGCCTCGGTTTTCGCTTGCAAATCCATCTCCAAGCCCTCCCTCTCCTCCTTCGATTCCGATCACATCGCCAACATAGTCCAAGAGGTTCGGATAATGGCACACATCTCCTCACATGTCAATGTGATCATCCCTAACCCTAACCCTAACCCTAACCCTAGTCCTAGGCCTACTAGTCATTGCAACATTGTCCAGCTCCACGACGTGTTCGAGGATCGCGAGTTTGTCCACCTTGTCATCGACCTTTGTCGTGGTGGGGACCTCTTCGATCGAATCGCCAAGAAGAAATGCTACCCCGAGAAGCACGCGGCATCTCTAATGAAGAGCTTGCTTGAGACCGTGCAATTCTGCCACGGCCTCGGGGTCATGCACCGGGATCTCAAGCCCGAGAATATCCTCCTTGTCGACGAATCCGATTCCTCGCCCATCAAGCTCGCCGATTTCGGGCTGGCCGTCCAATTTAAGCCCGGTATGTTTTTTTGTCCGATCAAAAAAAAAACTACCCTTTCATCCCCATTGAGGTTTCTATCGAAACACATCATCAATGTGAAACAAACAAATGGCTAGTTTTTTGTTTCTTTTTTTCGGGATTGTTGTGATTGTTTATTGTTTATACAGGTCAGAAGTTTTCGGATATGGTCGGGAGTAGCTATTACATCGCGCCCGAGGTTTTCCAAGGCGAATATTCGGAATGTATTGACGTGTGGAGTTCGGGTGTCATCCTCTATGTCCTCCTATGTGGCTTCCCTCCTTTTGGTGGCCCTACACAACAAGCCATATTCAATTCTATCCAAAGAGGCAAGCTAAACTTCCCTCCACACCTGTGGGACAAGATATCCCCATCCGCCAAAGATTTGATATCCAACATGTTGTGCCCCGAACCGAACTCGAGATTCACCGTCGCGCAAGCCTTGAGTAAGCAAAAAATCTCAACCTCTTTTTTCGTTGTTTCCACACTCTAGTCTCTTTGGTTGGATTGCGTTCCGTTGGAAACTTCACTCATACATATGATCGGTTCCCATTCCAGATCATCCATGGATCGTCCAACACACGTCACAACCACAAGCACTTCGATGACATTGTTATCGTGCAAAATGCAATATTCGAGTCCATACGCTTTCCATGGTGGGATGTCAAGGACACATGCTCACGACAATCCAAAAAGGAGCCACATAATCACATTCGCAATATCGATATGAAAACAAGTGTTCCTTTTGTTTTGAGAGGGACTTAACCCATGCATGAGGAACATAATTTCTATTTAACTGTAAATGGAGGTGATGGGGGGGGAATGCACACCAAAGAACATGCACAACGCATTGATTGTGGACCATTACATAAAACATTGCCTCACTCAATACAAGTCAAAGTACGGCTAGGTACAATTTAGGTCCGCGTTCAAGAAAGAAAGCATTGCTTTATCATGATGAAGGTCTTCCAAATGCTGGTATTCAATGCATACGAGGGCATATCTTCCGTGTTTTCTTTTCTCAAACTTTTTGGAGCTCAAAAGCCCTCCATATGCAACCACATTCATTGAAAAGTGACACCTTAACCAAAATGTGTCTGTTTTGATGTTATATATATCTCAATTCTACCTTTTTAATATTATTTCACATGAAAGATCGGGAAAAGTAATACAAGAAAAAAAACTTGCTTGTCGAGAATTTTCCAAAAAATTCATGGTTACCGATGATAATGTCTCTAGAATGTCAAACAGTTTGCACTTGCTCCAGCTTCCAAAATTCTTTAGAAAGGGGGGGGAAATAAAGCCTAATGAAAAAACCTAGTAATTATAAAGAGAATCTTCTTCGCCTTAGTCTTCTTCTTCTTCTTCTTCTTTTCCCTAGTGCTTTAAAAACGACACTGATGATGGAAACCAATCGACCAAACCACTAATGACTGTTTGTGAACAAGAAGTGTCATAGACCCCTAGGATTATAAACAGGTTCTCCTTGAGTGTACCATAAATGAACATATGTTTTAGAAACAACTTTTAACATAGTGGCACAAGATTCTTAAATATAAACCTCATAATCAATACCATTATCTTGTAGACCTCATTATAAAGTAAAGTGAAAAATATTAAAACATTATTATAACTATAGGACAGCACATGAAATTTTTGATGATCTTTCTATGAATGATGCAATTTCATGGAATATAGTGACTATAGGACATGTGGAACATGGATATAGTGAGACAACACTCTCTCTCTTTGAGCAATGCAAAGACTAGGCATCCCTCCAAATACTGTCACACTTGCTTGCTACCTTAAAGCATATGGTAACATTAGAACTACATTAGCAGGCAATGAAATTCACAAGGAGAGTGTACAAAAAGTTGTTGAAAGAGATTATTTCATTGGCAATACATTAATACATATGTATGCCAAACATAGGTCACTCGCCAAGACGCTTTCAGTCCAAAAACAAGTCTCTTGGAATGCACCGATTGTAGGATATGATGAGAATGGGGAAATTTGAGGAAGTTCTCAATCATTTCTATCAAATGAAGGATCCATGGCTAGCCATTGTCTTACACAAGACGGGTTGGGAAGAATTGTTGCTTCCTTTCCATCTATTTTGTATTTTGTATCTAATATGTGTTTTTAAAACTAATGGAAGGATATGTTGTTTGGAAAAAAAAAACATTATTATAACTAAAAAAAGTTGATCACAAGGGTCTGGTATACATCCAGTGGCAATTTTGTCTTATATATTTCCACCAAGTTCTAGGTTTCAAAAACATGACGTTGTAATAGATTTTCCGTAACCAATATCTATTTTAAAAATGCATAGCTTTGTCAAAGTATAATTTCAAAATGAGGTTGAAAGCCAAAGGTATCACTAGTTAAGAAGATAAAAGCTTACCATTGTACAAAAACACTATTGAGCAATCCTACTACTATTGATTTTCCCTGTCAGTCATCGTCGTCCTCATGTTCAATTGTTTTTGTCACCACGTTTTATATGTACATATGCCTGCCCGTGGACTTCTATATCATATAATACATGTGTGCATTATGTGTTGCTTTAATCCCACGTTTTGTATATATGCCCGTACATTCACACAATATTACATTGTGTGATATGTTTGGATTATGCCTACATGGTATTATATGTGTGCATTGTTCCTATGTGCATGCTGGCTTTATTGATCATGATGAGGCTATTCTCATGGAATGCACAAAAATCGATGTCATTAAATAATATTTCTGCACCATTTCAAAGTTTCAAGATTCCATTACATGTAAGGAAGGGCATCAAACTCTGGGGTGGAGTGTCGAGATAAAGTATTGAATAAACAAGTTTGGTCTGAATAAAGCATTGAATAGAGTTTTCAAAGGCAATGAAAATAGGGCACAAGAAATGAAAATAGTGCACCCTTTAATAGGTTCCAGATGGCTTGTAACAATTCATGAAAAGCATTTAAAATCTTTAACAATCAGAATTCTACAGTTCAAGAATGCGCATCATAATTCCAATGTTTACTTAATTAAGATGGGAAATGATGCAACCCTGTTCTAATCTTTATTTGTTCAAGAATGTGCATTATAATTCCAATGTTTACATAATTAAGATGGGAAATGATGCAACCATGTTCTATGGGTGGATTGTCTAGCACCTCCATTACTAAATCCATTGTAAAAGAATGAACCTAAGCTCCGGAAGGGACACATTTATTTGATAGCATGCTAATGTAAATAGAATGAAAAAAATAAGAGAGAGGAAGAATGAATTGTGAATCATAAACTGCAAATAGAAGTGAGGATGAGAAACTGAGGAGAGAGGATGAATGAATTATGAATCATCAAAACTGAGGGATGAGAAACTTTGTTAAAAGGGAAATAGAAATGGTAGAAAGTAACTGCCAAATCAGCTAACGTGAAAAGCAGTCATTTCAGCTTAAAAAGCAAATTGACAAAGATAATATATATACATAGAAAAAAATTTGAAGCAATCCACAAGGGAATTATGATGATTTGTGCTTTGGCAAAAGCATACAACACCTACTCTAGTTAAGAGAAAAATAAGGCACACTTTTGCCTATAAAGATTCCCCACAACCAATGTGTTAAAGAATCAAGAACAGATCAGCAAATTTACACATCTGGTGTTTCTTCGATTACAATGGAAGCAAACGCAGGACGAAATGTATTCGAGTTCTCATTGCAGAACATCAAAAATATGCCAGGATTTTTGCACCATGACGTCTCAACCCACTGCCTCCCTCTCATCAACCCTAATGCCACAGCATCACAGAATGCAACGCTGACACCGTGGTTGCTGTATAAACACAAGCAAATTAAACAATCTCTTTAGGCCAAGATTATTTCAAATAGGCAAATGAGTGAATAATGAGCAAGAGAATAAAGACCATATACCTGCCATAAGGAGCCATGGAAGTCACAAATCCAAGACCTCTCTCTGACTTATCATGTTTAGATCCAAAAGCAGTTGAACTTAGCTTCCCTTCCCTACAGCATGACATGAAGTTTTAGGTATAAAAAATTTGTAAAACTATTTACATGCTTTCAAAACAACTCACATATGAGACCAAATATTGTAATCATCTGACGTCGGCGAATAGAGGACTGCACCGACCTCTGCGACACCTTTATGAAATGGCTGAATCAAAACTCGTACCAAACATATACTTTCAGTTCTTATGGACGATGTCTCAGTTTTGGCATGCCATGCAACTGTCCCTTCAAAAAGCCTCTTGTCACGTGTTTTGAACTTCTCCTTCCTCTCAATTTGTGTTGGGAATAGAAGCAAATTAGTTTGATGGGTGGCTTGAAGATACGTCAAGAGACTTCCAGCAGTACGAGCAACAAAAGAACCAGGAAATGGTAGAGTTTCTGTATGTAATTCGCCCTCATCTGCCACCTCATGGCTCGGAGAATCACTAGCAAGTTGCATTGGGGGTCCACAGACTGCTCCACAAGATGCCAAGAGTGGTTCTCTTTTAAGTCTTCTTCTTTTAGTTAATCTGCTCGGCAACCCTTCAGAGCCTTCAGAAGAAGATAACAATCGGCAAAACGTTGCAGTGTCAGGGAAATCAGATGGAAATGAGGGATATCCAGCCTATCACATCAAAATAAGTTCTAAGTAGCAAATCAGTAATAGAATTCAATGCTAACCATGATTGTGTATATTAGTTATACCTACATCAGTATGCAGCCAATGTCGTTCTCGCACACCAATCACATGACCACCAGCAAACACAAGGGGCACCCAAAATGCTGAGGAAATCCAAGTCAGTGGTAGAATGACAGACCATCTGTACATGAAGAAATTTGCACTTGTTAATTTCAGAAACAAAAATAAACTATAACTATAAAGTAATCAGTCATTGATGTCATCTCACCCACATGCTGATGGCTTCACACCATCATGTTTAAGCAGCAGTATGGAACATGAAGACCTGTCACAGAGAGTTTTACTTATTCCCAATTTTCTGCCTCTGTTAAAGGTAGCTGGTTCGCCAAGGCCAAAGGCATGCAACCGAATTATGTGTCGCATTTTACTCAAAAACTTCTCTTTTAAAGGTGGGTTGGGTTTCTTAGACTTTGAATTCCACAGGGTATTCATGACCTCAATATTAGAGTAATAACCATGTAGTTCCTCTTCCCCTGAAATTCTATTAATGAAATCAAGTTGTGCCACTTCTCCAAATGAGGAGCTTATTTTGGATTCCATTCTCCCCAAAGATGATGGATCAAGCATCAGCAATCTCTCGCTTTGACTTAATCGAGGATCACACACCTCCAAACTAATAACCTTTTTCCCTTTCACTTCATCAGGTCTAATCACTTCAGCAAGTTCAAAAAGCTTCTTACATTTGCCACCATCATCCCTGACAAATAATAAACCAATTGAACGCAATACGAAAATGAAAAGAGGCCATATATTCATGCACATCCACGACATCTTCAATGATGTTTTTACTAACACATGTAATATTAACATGTTAAAACCATCAGATGATCAAATCTAATCAATAGCATGCCTTTGTTTCATCAAGAACTTCAAATTAAAATTCATAAATGTATGAGACATCAAACAGCACACAGGCATACAATGTGCATATCAGTTCATTTATTTTTAGTAGTACATGCATGCATGCTTAATACACAAATACACAAATAAAATCTACAAAGATGCGCACACTATATTTGTACCATACATATATATTAGTATCATTGGAAATTTCAGCCTATTCCTGGTAGTTCCTAAGTTTTAATGTCCATGTAACATATTTTAACATTTCCAAAGACCTCACGTTATGTCACCTAGGTTAAAAGTAAGATGGATGTCAGACATCCATGCATGCATATACAAATACACATAAAATATATAAAGATGTGCACTTGTAATTTTACCATATTTACATTCGTGCATATATATTATTACCATTAAACATTTCGGTCTATTCCAGCTGCTTCCTATGCTGACTGTGCGCGTAACATGTTTTTTAACATTCCCAAAGGCTTCCAATCTTATAACGCCAAAAGTGTTAAGCAATATGAGCATAACAAAACACACCAAAACTCAATCAAGATGCCATCATGCAAGTGTCCTGCCTGACATGCCACAGCCCACAATGGATATTCAAATATATATGATATTACTAATACAGAATTCACTGTTATAAGGATGTAATGAGATAACCCTTATCAAAAAGTAGTCCCCTACCTTTTCAAAGGAAAAATAACCTTTTGTAATATCTCAAATGACTTCTCCCCTACAAGATCCAACATGCCTAAGTCTTCTCTCCTTGAGAAGCAACCAATTATACCATCACTCACAGACTCCTATGCATCCAAAACACACTTGTGAGAAACATCTGAAACCCATGTCTTGTTATACAGCATATTTAGATCCCCATCATTACCACTTTCCTACAAGTCAGCTGTAATGCTTGCAACGCCTCTTCAAAAGCGGCAGCATGGACCCAAATCCATAGGTCTCTTTCGCTCTGATCCATTTGAATGCCACCAGTTACAGGGAGGACAGGTTTCCAAAGAAGAATTATGGGAGCAATGAGCTTGTAAGGTGCTTCTCCGACATTGTGTAACTGACAAAAACATATAGCAACAAAATCCCCCACATAAGACGGCCATACACAAAAAGAATCATGATAAATCAGAAACATAGAACATACAAGAGCTTTAGTGAAATATTCCCCAGAAAGTTCTTGTTGTTTTAAGTCACGATCAGAGTTGGCAGCTTCTGGCAACTCAAACATAAGTTGCATAATTTGCAGTAATTTCTCCTGAAGTTGAGCCCAAACAAACAGATAAGCATCTCAGCATTTATTGTCATCATCAATATTCACTTGATCATGGTTCATTTTGACACAAAACGCCATTATCATCATCTTGATGATGCTTACAATGAATAGCTTCAAGACAAAAATCATGCATAGAAACTCTTCTGAGAAATGTAGAGCCCTTTGCGAATCATTTCCAAAATACAAGAAATTATTTCAACCGAAAAAAAGAGCTTTATGCAAGATCTCTTCCCGGATATTTTGAAGTTATATTGCGCTTGCAGACTGTTTGGGTGGACAACGAAGACTATATTAACATTAATTATCAATGAGCTAGTTTCATGCATGCGATATGTTTTCCCGTAACATAAGCTACATCAAATGCAATTATGAGGTATTTTTGGGCATACAATAATAAGAGTGCATTTGCCAAAAAAAAAATTGTATTTTGCTACCTCCTCTCCGTGAATCTGAATTGCATTGTAAAAGCTAGCATCTTGTAGCAAGGCTTTAGTTTTACACCATCTCAATACGGCTCTTGATCCTCGACCCCTATAAACAAAGGCAAGTTATACATACAACATTGAGGATTGGTGCAATACAAAGAAATTCAAGACCAACTACACAGGATCAAGAAAGTAACGGAAGTAAAAAAATAGATTATATTCATAAAATACAATAACTGGAATCAAATTAATATCGATTAATTGATGACTGAAGAGATCCTATCTATAATTGAACCAGTCAATGATGCAAGGACTAGACGAAATATTAATATCCAGTATTGTGTTAGCCAGCTTGAGCTTCAACAAATCTTAAAGGTATATCAAAATAAAACAGGACCTCACATACTCTATTCTTCAATTGTTTATCAAATTTATAAATGCCGCAAATTCTGTGCTTGAAAAATATGACAGGAGTGTTCCCATATGTCAAAGAATGGGCCAGAAGTGTTTGTCTTATGTAGAAGACCCAATTCATGCTTCTATTATGCTCAATTGAGAAGTTTAACAAGAACAAAGCCGTTCCATTGAATTCAAAATCTAACAATGAACAGATTTGACAGGAAATATCCTTGATCAGGATTCGATATTTATGGATCAGTTCATTTTACTTCTCAATACTGATATTCTACATAAAACTCACTGCATTTCTTCCTAATATTGCATTTTAGACTACACATAAATAGGTTGTAAGATAAGAATATTAGAAAAGAGGCTAAGACTTTGAAAACGATGGTTCCAAACCGTCATGCATAATTAAAATCGGCAAATTAGAAATATTTAATAAAAGAAGAATTAAGATCTGAATTGTGTGACACTATTTCAGGTATTAGGTATTATTTCAGCTGTCATCATCCACTGAAATATTGATTCACTGTCGTAGGATAAGAAGAATGTTAACGAGGTTAAGACTTTGAAAGGGATGGTTTCAAAATGCCATGCATAATTCAAATCATCAGATCATCATGAATATTTAACGAAATGAAGAATCGTGATCTCAGATTTTAATCAACAGTCGTAGGATTAGAATATTGAGAACAAGGTGAAGACGTTGACATGAATGGCTTCAAAACATCAAGCATAATGAAAACCATCAGACCATAAACATTTAACAAAAAGAAGAATGAAGATCTGAATACTGTGAGACTGCTCCAAGTTTTATGCATTATTTCAGCTCTCATTAATAATCAATCACAGTGCAGAAATTGCATCAAAAATGCAACGTTTTCAGAATCTTACTACAAACACGCAACCCGTCTATGTTTCTCGTTCCACATGCAAAAACACAAATGGAAACATAGAACCAGTGAAGATTGAGTTTTCCATACAGCCAAGCAAAACTTTCTCTCTTTTCTTTTTACACATAAAAGACTGGGAAAAAAAGTATTTGGATGACTTGTAAAACGCATAGTGGGGAAAAAGCACATACTTTCCAGGGCGACCAATGGGAAGATAGTATCCCCATTTTTTGTCCATAGAAAATCTTTTGGCGTGCCACACGTGGGTTGACAACCTTCTGGTTCCATTATTAGCTATCAATGAGCCAACTGATTTGAACTCTAGCAATCTACGAAGGGCACGGCAGAGTTTCTTTCTCTTACACGGATCATTCTTACTTTCCTTTCCCAAATGGATGCTTTGATCAAATTCCCCTGAATTCACATTGTTGTTTTCCTTTCGAACCCTAGATTTCTTTTCCGGGTGCAAAGCAGAGTATAATGATGCTGTTATATGAACACTTTTGTTCTTTTTCTGTTTGTATAACCATGGAAGAGGGCGACGACGGCGAGTATAGCTCGAAGTTCGTCTACGGAGGTGGCGTGGTAGAGACGTAGAATCCTTATTAGTTTCATCCCAGTTATCCGTCTCTTTATGTGTAGCAGCTTTCCGTTTCTTTATTGCAGCATGAAGGGAAAGCAGCTCGGCTACGCGAACCTTAGCAAAATGCTTCACTTCTAAAGTGCGAGGAGGGGCCTCCAATGCCATTACTACATCTTCCATCACTCTCCCAGAAGAAAAAGAAAAAAAGGGAGAAACAAGGAGCAATTCAAACCAATCATGTATATGCAGTCTTCTTCATCCTCACAGCCATCATCGTTAGCTTGCTCTGAAAGGACAGATTGGTATCTAAAGTGAGGGGTTGAGGAGTACCAGAGGGCTGTCTTTCTTGCCTGCAAAAGGCTTGCCCTAAAACCTCACACTACTCGGAGGGTAAAGAGGATCTGTCGACTTACTTGCTGTGAACAATCCAGTCTTGCCTTGCCTGCAAAAGGGTTGTCCTGAAACCTCGTACTGCTCAGAGGGTAAGAGGAGCTGAAGACTTCACCTCCTGACCAATCCAGTCTTGCCTGCAAAAGAGTTATCCTGAGAAATTCACACTGCTCAGAGGGTAAGAGGAGCTGAAGACTTACTTACTGAACAATTCATAGACGGGGGGGGGGGGAGGGGGATCCTCTGCTCCACGAGTTCTTTTTTTCTGGTTTGTACTCTGCCCTCCCCTGCTCCCCTGCCCTGCCCCAAATGGTCCATCCCTAAACCCCTAAACCGTAAACCGTAAACCTGAGTCCTCTCCGCATATGCAAAAACTTGTCCCCTGCCCTGCCCCAAATGGCCCGACCCTAAACCCCTAAACCCCTAAACCGTAAACCGTAAACCGTAGTCCTCTCCACATATGCGGTTTTTGATTCTGGGGTATAGTATGAACCATACGTAACATACGTGCATTCGCATTCGAGCATGTTTCAATCATTCGAATACGGTAAACACCCTCGAAGTATGGTCAATAGCATACTTTTGTATTGATTATTTGTTATAATGTAATTTTTTTAAGGTAAAAAGTGAAAAAAAACAAAACATAAGAATGTTTTGGCAACATATGCATTCGTTTTTGTTCATATGAAAAAAAGAATGTTTGCCAATGCATTCGAGTATATTACGTACTATGCTTATGGGTAGCACTTGGACAAAATAACAAGATGTGTCTTGGCCATTTCCCGGAGGTTGCTTCCTGATTCCCTCCTGGCCACCTAGTTTCATGGCTTCCTCCTTGGAGCTCTCCATATACTCTCCATGATAGCTAGCTCCATACGGAAATTTCCATCCCAAGTGCTCCTTGATTTCAATATGGGACTAGTGGGGCCAAAATAAGAAAACACAAGACAAATGGAACTAGGAACATTCGCCTAACGTTAAGTTATGTAAACCTCTCTTTCTTTGCCGATTAGCTTCGTCTACTTTCGAAAAAAAGTGCAAGATTTATTAGAAATGAACTATGATCATGGCACCGTGATTTGCAAAGAAACTATGTTGCTACTTTGCCATTTGGTAAAAGTTCAACGGGTAGTGATTCACTTCTAGCTTAAGATGGTAGAAGAAAACTAACATCGCATTTTTGCGTGTGGAAAACTTGTCCCTATGGAGAAGAAATCGAGAATTCAGCTCCGCATTAACCACTTGGCAAGAGAAAGCAAAATAGTTTTCTCAATGACCAATATTTGAGTGCACGATCCCATTTGTGCTTCTATTTAGATGTAACATTGATCGACTATGTCATTGCTTCACAAAACCAAATTCATTTCCATGTAATGAAACCATTTCTGGGGTGAATTGGCGCGAGGCATGCAATGGTGTGATGACATCTTGATAATCAGTGGTCTTGACCATGTTGAACAATAACCTTACTTAGCCCTAAAGTATTGGTGGCTAGTGGTTAGTTATTCAATATCTGAGTTTATATTTTCAAACATCAAAGGTTAACGTGAATACTAATAAGAATGAAGATGGACGCTCTCAATTGTTGTTGGTCATCCCAACAACTCATTTCTTCAAACATTCTTCTCATAGGGGATATAAGGTTAGATTATTTCAACCTACGTCCTGATCAAATAGCAAATCATTATTGATAATTATCAAGAGTGCTAAAAAATGAACGCGTTTAATTGTGTCAAATGGTTAATTTCTTATTCAAGTGGACACCTTGTTTAGTTCCCTGAAAAACCATATGCAAGTGTCTAAGCACCTTAACATTGCCTTTAAGAAAAGTTCCCCAACAACATGCAACTTGTCCTTGTAGAATACAAGTTTACAACTTTGGTAGTAGCATGGACTTGAATTACTACATAATATATTTCTTCTCAATTTCCATTTGATTACAAAAGACAATTTCTTGATTATATGATATGTTTTTGTTTAGATTATGGTTCACATTATGCGTACGTAATGTTAAATCTATCATGGATTTTGATCTCTCTCTCTCGCACACACACACATGTATGTATGTATAATTAAAATATAGTCATCATTGAGTACATGCATACATTTCATTGTCCAACATTGATTTTGGCATTGGTGCGAAAGATGCAAACTCAAGTGCACACGTGGAAAAGCTAAAGAGTTTAAAGTTTTGTGACCACACTAATGCGAGAAGGACCAAACCGTTATAAAAAGACTATAAAGTTCATTTATGTGTTTTTTTAGATAGTGTTCCTACTCTTTGAGATATAGGCTAGAGCCTCTCCCTCTCCCTCTCCCTCTCCCTCTCCCTCCCTCCCTCCCTCTCTCTCTCTCTCTCTCTCTCTCTCTCACAATGTCTCATTGTGTGCACAATCGGTGTTAAGCACTTTACTTTAAACTTTACACCGATATCATTGACATAATTGTACTTGACTGTGTTGAATCATGATTAATTGAAGTGTGATGTGCCTATTTGTGCATGCTTTTATATGTCATTAACTAATAGGTTCAATGCTTAAGCCCTATGGAGACAATAGTTTGCTTATTCATTTTGATAACTATTCAAGAGATGAGAGGAAGAGTTCACTTAGGACATAACATACGACAGTTGCGTGATTACCGCTCTTTGTACAAATTGATAACGAGATGGTAAATGATGATTTGGCACCGACATACAATCTCATAAAGGAGATAAAACTTTGTGCTCAGTGCGACACGCCTAGAAGCGACACACGCACGCACAAACACACCTCTCCTCTTTGTCAAGTGCATAAACATGTGGTTTACTAGAATCTAGGGATTCCAGGCATATATCATATGGCCATAAGATCATATGTCATGAATTCCAAAAGCTACTCTTTGTTGATGGTTAGATATGGCCCAATGTAGCCTCTTCAAAGCCACACAAAACCCCAAACCCTAAAACCCTAATAAGGGGCCGAGATGACACCCAAAACCCAAACCCTAAAACCCTAATAAGGGGCCGAGATGACACCCAAAACCCAAACCCTAAAACCCTAGTACAAGGTTGTTTCGGACAAGGGATCGAGAAGACGACCAAAACCCCAAACCCTAAAACCCAAGATGCCAAGTGCCGGACGGAGCAATACAAAAAACACTATGGGAGACAATGGCGAATACACGTAATGAATGGATCCCACACACACACACACACACACACACACACACACATACATCGATACATTGGGTTTTGGCCTCTCTTTTCTTCTTCTTGTTGAAGAAGAAGGGGTTTGGGGCCAAACTGAAGGTTTCTCTTTCTTTAATAAAAGAGAAGAAATGAAGGGTTTCCTTCTTTGCCGATTCTACATTACATATACTATTATAGACAGACTATAGTTATAAGTTATAACTTATACCCTAGCAGTGTAGTAGACAAGAAGAAGAACCCCGAAGAAGAAGAAGAAGAAGAAGAAGAAGAAGAAGAAAAAGAAGACACACAGAACAGACTGAAAGAATGATTCTCTGAGCGTTCTCGCTCCTCTGAGGCTTCCCCACTCACCTCCATGGCTCGCTTCCTTCGTCTCGGCTCCATCCCTCCTCCGAAACACCTCCTTCATCGCACAGGTTCCCATTGTTCTCTCTTTCTCCCCCCCCCCCCCCCCCCCCCCTTTCTCCTTTGAATTGAGTTTTCTTTCTCTCCTTCGTTTTCTTTTTTGTATTATGTTTTCTTTTCTTACTTCTCTCTGGGACATTTCGAGATTGTAGAAAAATTCCTACGTATATCCTGCGTATAGAGTGGTAATTTCATTTAGATTAATCGCTTGAATGTCGAGGAACCATACGTTTAGGTTTTTCTTTTGGAAGTTTCAGAAATGTGAGATTTGCTCAAAAGATTTTTCAGAAAATGTAAGCTTTTCCTTTTAACTGGAAGAAATATTAGCCTTATGTCTGGACCTATGAAACTATTTCCATTTCCATTTAATCGCATTAAAAACCTAAACTTTGCACTTGTCTTCGAAAATGCTATTAATTCAGAAACTTATACTATTTCTTTAGTTTTGAAACTGTTAGAGTATGCTTAATATATATGGTGGACCTTATGCTTTGGCATTCTGGCAGCTGTTTGTTGTTTCTAAGTTCTTTACCATAGCTCCAAAAAATGGTACTTTGTTTTTGAAAGAGTTCAAGTTCAATATTTTGAACTGAGCTCTGGGATTCTTTTTGAACCAGGTACTGATGTCCAATTATGTAGAACTTCAAAATTTGAGAATTTTTCTTTGAAACATTGAAGAACTATATTTTGAACTTAATGCTATGTGATTCTTAGATTCTTTTGCTGCACGAACATTGTTTCAATTACATAAAGCTTCAGAAGCTGAAGGATTTGCATGTTGAACTAAAAATGGTTTGAGATTCTGATATTCTTTTTGGTTAACAATTGACTTTCAACGATTTAGAGCATTTTAAAATGCAATTTTGGATTTGAAAGAAAATGTTATGAGATAAGTTGGTTCTTATGAGAGTCCAGAAAATGAGACTTTTTCTTTGAAATGATGGAGAGGTCATATATTCAACTTAGAATGCTCAGAATTTTGGCTTTGAAACAATTGAAATGTTTTTATTCTGAAATTGCTGTGGATGTAGTACGGGCTCTCAATTACATAGCACACTGTACAAGTATTTTCGAATTTCTGTATTCTATTTACTTTTGAAATTTTATATAATTTTGCACCTAGAAAGTATCAAAAGCTGTAATAATTGATTATGCCTAATGTGTCAAATGTTATCTTGCATGGTGGTCTAGTATTACCACAAACTACACAAAGATGGTTCTCGGGCAGCGTAGTACTTGAAGAGTCTTCTACCGCGACCCAAGCTTCCAATGGCATATCTGGGTATACTACTTACCTTTTCATACTGGATTTTTTACACTAGCAGGAAAATTGCTGAGAGGCAAAGAGAATTCGTTTAATGCAGTTTATCTGCACTTGAGGAGGAGATGAAAAGAAGTGAGAAGCTACATACTGAAGGGTCCCTCAAGGATCAAAGGTCTGCAGTTGAGAAATCTTCGTCTGAAACTAGTGATGATCTCTCAAGTCTTATCCTTAGTAAAATGAGGGGTAAAACAGTGGGGACAACCAGTCAGAAGGACAATGCGCATGCAGAGTCTCAACATTCCAATGCATCTTCTACTAGTACTAGTACTGATGGTAAGTCTATTGAAGACAGCAAATGGGCACAGGTTATGAGTTCTATTCGCAAGATTGCTGCCAAAAACAAAGCTGGTGAAGCAACTGGTAAATCAGACTCTTCTAAGATGAAAGAAAATGAGAATGTAGACGATTTCGCGGACTTAGATTTGCCTCATCAGAGAAGTGATCCAAGCCTTTCCAGGAGCCAAAGCAGAAGTTCGGTAAGAATCGAAGATTCATCATCTTTTTTTAGACTTACAAGTTGGAGATTACAAGACTTCCCTAATTCTGTCTATTGCTATCTATTGACTTTTTAGCAGCTAGCTAGTGCATTTAAAAAAGACTATATACCCAATAACAAGCAACAGAAAGGATATCAACCTGGAAATCTGAATAGGTCAAAGGATATGAAGCCAGCGAACTTCAATTTTCTCAAGTCCCGTGAGTCAAATGGTTCCTTTAATCGAACGGATATTCCCGGGGATCGGAGCATTGATCGTTCAATTGGTTCAGCAAGAGATTCTCTTTCAAATGCAAGGTCAAAAGAAGGCTGGACTCAACAAATAAATAAAGATGTAAACCCTGTGAGCTTTGAGTATCTTAAAGCTCCAGAAACAAAGAGTGCTCATATTCGAGAAGACATAAGCTCTCCCAGTTCAATTGAAACCATCCAACCAACCAAAGATAGCGTTGTCCCATTCTCAGGGTATACGGTGTGTATTCAGGGTGTACCTGCCCATTCTAACCTTGGTGTGGTGAAACATACACTTTCAACCCATGGAGAAATTGTGAGCTCCTTCAAAAAGCCTGCTTCAAATGGATCTTGCACCATCTACATTGAATTCAAGGTAATAATGAGCTCTATTAACGTAATAAACTATAATAAGGTCTATTTAGGGTAATACTGGGCTTTATGTAAGCTAGTAAAGAAATGCTTTATTTAAGGTATATCTAGCTCCATTGATGGTCACAATGAGCTCTTTAAAAATTTGATGCAGCAAGTCATGTTTCAATTTTCATATATAGATAAGTCATGATTTCCTCTTTGCTAACAGACATCAGAGGCTATGGATAATGCACTAACTCTTCGACAAATTCAACTGGAGGGTAAGCTTTTCACCATAGTTAGGGCTGATAATCCCATTACAACTGTAGTGAGAATTAGCAGAGTCAGTGTGGAAACTCCAGAAAGCCATATTCGCTCGATTTGTGAGAAATATGGCAACCTTGACAACATCAGGAAACGGGGGAATGGATTCTATGATGTCTTCTACAAACTGAAAGAGCTTCCAAACATCCCTAGCATATTAGAGAGGTATTTTTGCTCCATGGTTAAGAAATAAGCAATCAACTTCTACTAATGCTGGTTTGGATGATTTATGCTAATGTTTAATTATATGTACTTGAAGTTTGAATGAGGTTACTCTGAATCAAAGAAGATGGGTAGCTCTACCTGCCCCGATTTTGCATCCTGAGGCGAAGAAGGCAGTGTTAAAGACCAGTGAAGGGAAAGCATGGCATGCATCTCAAATGAAGCAGATGCTCAACAAAATCGAAGTGGGATTGGATGCCATGTCAATATGTTTTGAGGACTTGAAATCTCTTACTCAAGATGAGGTATTAAATAAATAGCATGTGATGAAGTTTGTGTCTCATGTTGAATTTCAAACCATTTCTTGTTGGTTGGGTACATCTCTGTAAACGGCGATTTTTATTCCTATTAGAAATAGGACATAATGGACAACCATTTTTGCCAAAATTTAACTGGGTGTGTTCCAGCTAGAAAGAGAGGGAGGGAGAGACAGACAGACAGAGAAACCTTTTGTGATGTTTACGCAAGCTCACTATTGCATAGAATGAATTATGACATCATGCGTCCTTATACTGCTATGTTTCACAAGAAGACGTTATATAGCATTGCTAAAGCAGGTAAGGATTGAATCTGCTTTTTATTCTAAAATTTGAGAATGCCACTCATCAATTTAACTGATTTGAATAGTCTTTACTTTGTCACTTATCTGTGGAGGAAGTTTTTTTCTTAAATTACCTTTGAAGCTCTAAAGTTTTATGTTTCTGAGATTTGAGAATCTAAAAGGCAATCAAAATGTGGCTAAGATGAACAAAAGTCAATTTTCAATATGATTGGATTTGGTAATGGAAACAATAAAATAACATATATTTCACAAAATATCTCTCTTAACTACATTTCAAAAGAGACTTTGCAAGTAATATGCTATTTAGGTTCAATGGCTGCCAGTGGTTTTTTATGTGCTTTATGAGTTACTCGTAGTGGTGATCAAAGGACAATTCAAATGGACAGGTCGATCTAAATTGTTGCAAATGGTGATTCATTGATTGAGTTGTGCCAATGTCAGTAATGGTAGTCTCTATGGTGACATCCATTAAATGTATTCTTATTTGATTAATGATGCAACCAATCATACAAACAACCAAATGCACTTTTTTTCCTGCAAAATATTTAACTATAGCATAAAATAACAAAACAATTTCTCCTCAATCAAAAGCCTGACATAGAAAGTTTAAGTAATGAACTTATGAAGCGCTGGAGATAAATGGCTGTGTTCCTATAATTGACATGCACATTACAACCGTTTAACATGTCCAAATCTGCAGATAACCACCCCATACCCACTACATTACTTGACCAATTCACACTATTCAAATATTCTAAAAGAGTTTGACCCATACTAAGAATGGATTCATGTGTCATGACACAATAATAGTACAAGGCTTTCCTTGCACACAGCAAAGTAAATTGATAAGGAATGTACAAGCCGCCTCATCCATCCGTAGACACTAGAAGAATCATGGGACATGCAAAATATACTAGCTAGCATATTTCAGCAAAAAAACATATATTATGCAAAAAGAAAAACAAAAATTAAATGTATAGCACATTACACCAGGCTATGACATCATGCAAGACTTGGATATGGAACTACTATACATGGACAAACACCCCAAAGACATGTTTTAACAATCATGGATAAACACCCCATATGGTACAAGACATGTTTTTATCGATCATGACTATTAGACATGTATAAACACCCCAAAGACAAATCAGCACATCTAGCGGTCTCACCAAACATATGGAAACAACTATGCAAGACGTACAAAATATACTAGCTAAATGTATTTCTGCAAAAAAAACATATATTTATGCAAAAAGAAAAATAAATAAAATGTAGCATAGTACACCAGGCAATGACATCATGCAAGAATTTCAGTAACTGGATATGGAACATGTACAAGACATGTTTTGACAATCACATGGATAAACACCCCAAAGACAAATTAGCACATCTAGTGGGTCTCACCAAACATATGTCACAAATCCAGAATGAAACAATTTCAGTAACTGCAGTACCAATATATTGTTCAACTTAAATTTAATTTAAGTGAGATTGGCCGCACCCTTCAACAATTGTACAATTGCTCTTGATCTACATTTGCTAAACATAAATATACTCAAAGATTCAAGTTGCACTTCTTATGATAAAGAAAATATAATTCAGTCATTGAATTGGCCACAGAATCATTTCCGAGCGTCGGTTTTCTTAGTCTCTTTTGCTGCGCATGACAAAGAGAGAGTTTAAGTCAAAAATATACACGACAAACTAATATTTGTACATTTCATATCCATAGCACATGTTACCAGCTTTTTCTTCTTCTCGCTTCTGTGCAGCCTCTAACCTTTGTTGCCTGACTAGGGCCAGCCTTTCTGTGCGTGTAAACATAATGTGAGTAATTGTGCAGTTTACATGAGAGAAGATCAGCAGTTCCCAATGCAACAGAAAAACTCCAAAATACTGAAGATCTTTATTTCTGCAAATGCCCCTAGCTTCAGTTATTTCTCCAAATACCTTCGCTAAACCCCATCTTGAGCAATATATATGGTCAATGCATCCCCTTATTCTCAAAATAAGGGGCATTTTTGGGAAAAATGTAGACTTAGGGAGCATTTGGGCAAATTTAAGAAAACGTCCTCTCATTTGCACTTGAGAGGTTTTTCTAGTATAAAATTGTGCTTGTAAATTAAAAAAAATTGAGATTTCTATTTGTATTGAGATCGCTGACATGCTAATAATTTATAGTTAAAAGATGCACATTAATATTAACTGATAGCTTTCTATTTCTAATTTCTAATGTCATGATTACCTAAGTCTTTTCTTGCTTGGTCAGTCTTTCCTTGCTCTTGGAGCCTCAGATACCGTTCGTGTGCCCTCTGCTTCTCAATCTCCTCTCTGGACATAGAAGTCATAGAGAAATTAATCACAATATATTTCTCACCCAGAATTTCATTCAGAGTAGGAGAATTGCCATCGACTATGCTTTCTATTTGTACTACAGAATTCTGGAAAGGATTACATGCAACATTACCTTTCACGTCTTGAAAGCTCTGCTGGTCTAGTGAGCTAAGTTTTTCAAATCCCAATGTATGCACAAAGTAAGAGATTTGTCAATAATTCATTAAGTACAGATTCCAAAGTAAACAAATTCAAGATTCCCAACATTCAAAACTTGGCGAACTGTGCTAAATTATGCTTCAGAAACAAATGGTTGCATAAAAAATGATTCAGTGCTTAACAAATGCATAGTATTTGTCACATAGAAAATAAGCCAGAGGGATGATTCCATACATGCAGTACAACTGTAGCAATTCTAGGTAAAATGAAGTCATGTGTTGATTAAATTAAAGGAAAAAATTGGTGTTAAAGGTGCATTGTCAGTATCATAGAGTGCCAAACAATGCTGTCAGTTAGTAATATTGAGGGATAAATTCTGTGTTGCAAAAACCAGGAAGAGATGTACTCAAAAAACAGTACAGAAAGACCAAATCAACAACGAGCAACTAAACACAGCATAATGTACCACAATCAAATGCACAACCGCCTACAAGAACACACACAGTCACCTAAGAGGAAGAGATAGTAGGAGAACAAAGATGGAGCATACAGACACCTAAGAGAAGTGTCAACATGAACAACTGTCACACACAGTCAAACAATACAATAAGCAATGATTTGAAACTTACATCAGCATCCTTGGCCTTGACATTCTTTTGCTTTACTAAGTTCGGGTTCTCAATCTCGATGAGGCCTTGAGTCCCTTTCTTCTTCTGCCATGTATTGAAAACACAGAAGAAATCAAGGGATTGGCTAATGTTAGGGCCCCCTTCAGATGTAACATTACTTCTGACATTAGTCATTAATGCAAAAGCAATATACCGTCTCATTTTCATCATCAGATTCTTCTTCAGACTCTGATTCCTCAGACTCGACCTCCTTTACTTCCTCCTCCTTCTGCTCAAAAAAGTCAAAGATTTACATCAACATTTAGGATTTGCTAAGATTGTATTGTAACATTTCACTATTTCCAAAGAGCCAAATTTAACATGAAAAATCTAAATATCAATCATCATTTTGACAATTACTTTTCAGAACATGAAGTGATATTCTATTTGCAAACTCAAAAAAAACCCATGATAGCTGGCACCTAATGAAGCAGGACAAAACCAGTCTCTTCACATACCAAATGAAAAGACCCAGTTACAATCGCTCATATTGCAAAATATTTTCTTTTACACGGCATAATCTATGCTAACAAAAAATAATCTATTCTAAATTCTACAATTCAGTCTAGTTAAACTATTTCCTTGAAGAAGGAAGAACAGACAGATATTTACAATATCAAAACATATTCACAATTCACGTCCTTAGCTTAATAATTCCCAGACTATGTAATAGAAAAGATTACGTTCCAGAACATGACTTATGAGACACAACCATTGCAATTTGAAGGGACACTTGTTATTTCTAAGAAATAGGAATGAGTACCCTATCGAGCTCTTCAGTCAAGGGAATACATGCACTCTCAACCTTCTAAGCTAGGACATGGCATGTATAATACATTGTAGGATGTTCTGAAAACTTTGTGGCTACCTATGTGTATGCCCCATGCTTAGATTATTTCCAGCACTATCACAACCTTAATGACAATTCAGATCCTCCGCTACTAAAACAATAAACACATGTCAGAAAATACAAAGAATCACTCGACAGTTTACTCAATGAAATAAGTACAGGACAATTAAAGTCCTTCACATTAATGAAATTCTAAATTGAAAATATGAAACATCAATAAGCTTTTACTTCAAAAGTTGTGTAACAATTAACCTTTGCATTGAAACCTCCGACTCTTTGAGAGGTGCCTGCAACTACATATATGAAAATGCAATACGTAAGCAAAGAGAAAGTAATGCAAGAAACAACATACATTGAAATGATTTTGGTGGTTAATTGTGAACTTACTTATAGCTTTAATTTAGGAGCAACCTTCTTTATCATTTTAAGAATCTTATCAATTTCACATTCGCTACTTGCAAAATTATCTTCATCAACACTATCATAGAGCTTGAAATTCAAGCAGGTATGTATATGACTGGTAGATTCAAGATATGATTTTTGGCCAAAATATTTGCTAAATGAACTTCAGCAAAACTGATCCTCGTTATGTGTTAAACTTCTTTCTTTAATCATTTTGCACCATTCAATGATACAAGCTTACCAAATTTCAGGAAAGCAAAATCTCAAATTTTATAATTTATGGAATTTTCTACACTTTTTTGTGCAGATTTGGGAAAAATTCTGAGAATATTATCCATTCTTGGAGATTTTCCTACAACATAGTTACAACATCGCGCAAAAACCTTTTTATATCTGTGTGTAGCAAGGGACGAAAAAGCGAACATTATAATCTTTGGCTAACATTGTACATTTGGTTATCGTTAAGAGCCATTATTTTTCTACATCTTTTTTGTAGTATTTACCATTGAATCTTTAAAAGAAAACTGCTACATTTGTTCCTTGACAGGGATCTATCTTGCATCGTCTTCCATGTTTTCAAAGCCAGCTAACAGTAAGAAATGATCATTGCCTTAAATCAGGCCAAAATGTTATGTTTGTCCATTGTTAGCGATTTTTCTTCACTCGTTTGCAGAAGTGAAAAGTAAAAGACCGGCAATTGTTCAGTGTTGGCCATCAATCTTTCAATGTTTTGCAGTATTTAAAATTAAGATCTTTGTATGTCTTCATTGTTAGGTATGTTTCGTTCACCTTTTCGCAGTAGTTAATATAAAAAAGGAAACAAAGAAAAGGAAGAGACCGAGGAAAAAGAGAGAGAGATGGAACTTACTCATTTCCTCAGGTGTAGAGAAATGGCGTCTTCCTGTAGGCTTTCCTTTGAACTTGCCACGCCCAGCGCCCTTCCCCATTGAAGATAGACGACGAAGAAAGGTTGGGATGAAATATATATATGTATATATATATATATATATATCACTCAAACACACACAGAGAACAGAACAGAACAGAACAGAACAGAAGGAAGACACGCTCTCTCTACTGCTGTGCAAACCCTAGAAATTTGACTGTGAGATCTTTGACTCAGAAGAAATGCGACTGATATGTATCTACTGACTCGCATTGCCTTCTGAAATCACACACACATATATATATATATACATATAATTTATAAACATATACATACATATATGTATGTATTTGTGCACATGTTCGGATAATTACAAATGTAGCCCTCCTCTATTCTGGAACCGATGGATTTATGCATTATGATGATGAGGTAGAGGAACTCTCATATCACATGAGCCAATTTCATGGATTTATGCATTAAGATGATGAGGCAGAGGAACTCTCATATCACACACATTCATCGGCCCGAAGGAACTCGGACAATGGTCGCCATCAGAGATCGTATACTTGCACTCCTTCTGTTAACATGTCCCTCCTGATCAAAGAAGATGTATCAAATTAAGGAAATTTAAGTGGATAATGTGTGAAAGAAACGAAAAGGGGACTTAGTATACTCGTTGTTTGATTTGATAATTTGTTGAAGCTCCATGTTTTGATTCTTGGTGGACTTTCACAACGTTTAAGATTACATACAAGCAAAGTAAGGTGAGAGAGTATGTATATAACTTGCATCAACATGACTCTAGACTCTAGTAGTAGGCACAATTAAAGCAAGTTTATGCGGAATATCTAGTTCATGTGATACACTTCCCTTTTACTATTTAAATCAATATCTAGTGTACACATAGGACTTGCAACTTCAAGATGGTCGACCTCATTCACCTGATAGTACAAACATTTGATTGCATAATTTTGCATGGTCATAGTGTAATTTAAGACAAAAATAAACTGTAGATATTAGAACAAGTGTTCAATGTATTCTACAGTGCGTAGCTCAGGGTGTACTTTAATACTCAAAAATGATTTTCTTGTTTATTTGAGGGAGATTAATAATATAAACCTTCACATTGCAAAATTTTGACTTTGAGGGTGTGGTAATTTTAATAGAAGATTTTTCATATTCACATGTCATCATCTGTTATATCTTTGAAGAAGTTGCCATCAAGGTATTTCCTTCGAAGTTAATACAAAGGAGCAAGTGTGAAGTTGATAAATCTAACCTCGTGAATGCGACGAAAAGCATATTAAGCAATTCAGTTCATTGAATCTTCGAAATAGTGAATGGAAAAGTTGAACTCTTGGACAAGATCTAACCATATACCATGATGACCAATATGATTATGGATCAAGTACGAAGCTAATCAAGCTAACCTCGTGAATATAACCAAAACCATAAGCAATTGTGTTCATTAAATCTTTGCAAAATAATGAATGGAAAAGTCGAATTCTTAGACGAGATCTAACCATCTATCATTATGACCAACAATATTATGTTGATTGTAAAAATATTTCCGTCTTGGTAAAGAACAATGTCGATTGCATGAGCACTAGCATCGATTTCAGCAATTAGTGCTTTCTTGGCAATGATGTTTGAAATTGCTTAATTGGAGACCCCCTAAGTGTAAAAAATATAGTAATTCTTTGGTAGTTGAGATGTTGGCAGCCTCAAGGATATTACATTGGGATGGAAAAGAAAGTTTAAACTCACATGAATGGCAAGGTTGGGCTTGGTAATTGTGGAAGATGTTCTCTAGACTCACATAGGAAAATGATGGTCTTTCTTATAGTCCAAAAATAGTTTCACATACCACAAGTATATGGGTACATTTGGCAACCAATATTGGCATTGCCTAGTATAGTTTTCCCAATTCCATGTTGAGAAACCATGGAAAGATTGGCCATTTGGTACTGAAAAAATCGATATTTTGGGTGCACATACCATATGTTGGTTGAAGATAGAACTTGGTTAGATGGCACATTATTGGATATGTAAAGTGGTGGTGTCAAGTTTTAGGTGCAAGATGGCAGTCTCATCGACCATTTCATGCAAAGGTGTTTCTTTGGCGTGCAATGGTTTGTGGGTTGCCTTTGACATATTTTGAATAGGACATGTTTTTTCATATAGTGGTTGACGAAGATGGAAAACAACATAGGTTCATTACATGCTCGGTTGCTAAAGCCATGTGGGTGGTTATGTCACAAATTTGGGCATCAATAAGATGAAGTTTTTTGTCACCTTTTAAGTGGGTTTTCATTTATGGTGTTAAAGCTCTGCCCACACCATCGTATCATGTGGTGTTTGGCTACCTAAGGTATTGGGGAATGTCGTTTAATTGGACTGTGAAATAGGTTATTATTTGATGGACTTTGAGGGGTACCACAACAACTCCATAGGATGAACAGGAAGTTGATTTTGTTCACAATTATGTTGCATTGGACGTTGTCCCAAGATGAAGTAGATTTATGTCATCTAATATTACAACATTTGAAAAAACCTTGCCATATTTCTACTAATGAAGTAGACATCTACGGGAAAAAGAACAACGGGAACTCGTTAATACCACTTTGAAATATTATCAATTGAATTTATGGGGAGAAAAATAATAAGAGATGGAGGAAAATAATGGATTGAGGTGCTTAACACCCACCCACCACCCTTACCAAAAGACACTAGACAGACATAAAATATAGTTGGTTTCCCATACCATCGAATCTTACCTTATGTTATGCATTGGTAGTTGAATAATGAATTAAAAAAAGGAGACCTTAGTTTCACCAATAGAGTCTCGATAGCATGTCAATATGCAATACTAAAGAGGTAGTAACTCCTCTTTATCTAACCTAACAACTAAGGGCTAAGGCTTCCAAACTAGCATATTTTCCCACATGTAAAATGCCCTGATGGGTTCTCCTAACTATTGTGCCCTTAACTCATTAAAACTAGCTTTATAATTAGTCCTTAAGATTATGAATATAAAACAACATAGGCATACATAACATATGTGGTGAAAGAAGCCTTATTAAATATTTAAAAATTGTTGTTTAATGATTTTTAATAGTTAACACTTGTTTAGCTAGTTGTTCGGTATTTGTACATGTTCATTTCCTTTTCTTGGTTCTATTTTAGGTTATTGGTTAATTATAATTAACACAATTGATTGGACAATTTCTCTTTTTTTTTTTCCCAAACAAAAAGCTCCTTCCATTAGTAATAAAATTTTACAAATGAGATGACTATGTACACATCCCTGAAGGGATGTGATAATTCCATCTTATGTGGATGCCCACTGACTCAAGAAAGGGAGAGGACAACCATTGTTGGATGAAGGCTATTCGTTGTCTTTCAACTCCATCGGAGCCGCCCTTAAGGCCATCATATTGGCTCTTCAGAGTGGCTACAATTTCACTCCATATCTCTTGAAGTAACTGTTGTAGACAAGGCCGTGTCGATGCGGAAGATCAAGCAGCATTCGATTGGGGTGAGTACCTGCGTATGACAGTTTCAAGGTCGTTGCACAGAGATAGAGAGAGAGAGAGAGAGAGAGGAGGCACAAAACGACTCTTTCTATTCCATAAAGCAATAATACAACCCAACCCTACATAAAGGTTACAAGGTCACTTTATATAGTGACACACTTAGGGCAACTACTATTTATGCTAATTACACAAATGGCCCAAACTTGAGCTATACAAAAGGATAGTGTGAATACGTCCATTATACACTTGTATTCGACACTCCCCCGTAATGGGCGTATACATGGGTTATCTAAGATTACAAGCATGAACCTAGGTTCTCGGACATATCAGTTTTGTTCGAGTCGGCAGGGTCCGAAGGCAGAAGACCGAACTGGTCGGGTCGGAAGAGTTGAAGCCGATCATTAAGGAACTGATGTCGGTTGTCGGAGACCATCCTGCGCTGTGTCTGGCTCTAACCGGACTGGTTTGTCGTTACGCCCATTTGATGCCGAAGGGACCGAAAGCGGTCTGCCGAAAGACACTTGGTCATTCCATCTGCGACATTGTCGGTTGTGGATATTTTCTCTAAACCGATTTTCCCTGAAATGACGCAGTCCCGAACGAAGTGATATCGAACGTCGATATGTTTGGAGGCGTTGTGGTGAACCGGATTTTTCGACAAGGCAACAACACCTTCACTGTCGCTATAGACAACTGGGGCCGAGTCATGGTCGACTTGTCGAAACGTGTGCGCCAGCCGGCTGAGCCACAAAGCTTCTTTTGCAACGTCGGACGTAGCTACATATTCTGCTTCGGTCGTTGAGGTCGCTGTGCACTCCTGAAGTTTCGACTTCCACGAAATTGCTCCATTGCCGAATTTGAAGCAGTATCCAGTTGTTGATTTCCGACTGTCTATACAGCCGGCGAAGTCCGAGTCGGTGTAACCGACTACGCCTGTAGTTGAGTTCGGACCGAAAAGAATGCCGTGATCTTTTGTGCCAGCCAGATATTTGAACACATGCTTGACTGCGTTCCAATGCGATCGGCCAGGATTGTGCATAAATCTGCTAACGACTCCTACGGCACGAGAAATATCAGGCCGTGTCGCGACCATCAGGTACATAAGGGAGCCGACTGCCGGTGCATACGGTACCGACTTCATATCTTCCCCCTCCGGACCGGATGTCGGGCAGTCTCGCTGAGAGAGCCGAAGATTCATGGGGAGCGGGGTTGAAGCAGATTTGGCTGATTGCATGTTGAAGCGTTCCAAGACACGTCCGATATAGTCGGTCTGAGACAAGAAAAGATGTCGTTTATCGCGATGCCGACTAATCTTCATGCCAAGGATGTGTCGTGCCGGACCGAGGTCCTTCATGGCAAACTTCAACCGCAGTTGCCGAATGAGATCGGCAAGTTCGCCCGCGTGGCATCCAGAAATTAGCATGTCGTCCACGTAAATGATGAGGAAGATGGGTGATCCATCTTGAGCTGTGTTGGTAAAAAGACAATGGTCCTCATCGCTTTTTGAGAAGCCGATCGATTGGATGAAGTCGTCGAACTTCTTGTACCATTGTCGCGGTGCCTGTTTGAGGCCGTATAGACTCTTCCTGAGTCGGCAGACTAGATGTTCTTGGCCAGTTGCCACGAAGCCTTTTGGCTGCTCCATATAAATTTCCTCTTCAAGATCACCATGGAGGAATGCTGTTTTGACATCTAGCTGAATCAGCTCCAAGTTGTCGGCTGCCACTACGCCGAGTAGAAAACGAAGGGTTGTCATTTTCACCACTGGTGAAAAAATCTCGTCGAAGTCGACGCCATATTCTTGTCGGAAGCCCTTCGCAACTAATCTGGCCTTGTACTTTGGGGTGGTCAAATCATACGTCTCTTTTAGTCGATAAACCCACTTGCAAGGAAGAGCACGTCGGTTCCTAGGTAATTCGACCAGATCCCAAGTCTTGTTTGCCCGAATGGAGTGCATTTCCGACTCCATCGCCAGATGCCAGGTGGCGGAATCGACAGATGTCGATGCTTCTTCGTAAGACGTCGGTTCGCCGGCGTCGGTGAAGAAAATTCCAGGAGAATACCTCTCCGGAGGTTGCGACAGTCTCTCGGATCGTCGAGGTATGATTGGACTGGTCGCATCGGGTATCGAGGTCGGATGGTCCGAAAGCGAATTATTCTGCTGTGCCGAGTCGGAGTTGTTCGAGTCGGTAGTGTAAGGTTCAGCTACCCGTGAAGCTGACCGTGTGTTAAGAGCGGGGCCTTCTTGAAGGGTCGGCACATCGGAAAATGTTACCCTTCGGACTTCGATCGGTTTTTCGACTGATGGATTCATAGCCGACTCGTTGAACACAACGTCCGAACTTCGAACGATTTGTCTGCGTTCGAGGTCCCAGAGTCGGTATCCCATTTCGCCATCTGATCCATATCCAAGGAAAATGCATTTCCTGGACCGAGGTGCAAGTTTTCGGCGATCATCTTTCGGAATAAGGGCGTATGCCTCGCATCCGAAGATCCTCAGCTTGTCATAATTCGGCTTACTGCCGATCCATAGTTCCTGAGGAATTTGAAGTCCTAGAGGTCTGCTTGGCGACATATTGATTATGTGTACTGCCGTGAGTAGAGCCTCTGCCCAGAAGCCATCCGACAGTCCGGAGTGTTGGAGCATGGAAACTATCCGTTCTTGGATTGTCCGATTCATGCGTTCGGCAATCCCGTTTTGCTCCGGACTGTGTGGTGCCGTAAATTCACGTCGGATGCCGCGTTGTCGGCAGAATTTGACGAATTCTTCTGATTTGAACTCTCCCCCATTGTCGGTCCGAAAGCATTTCAGTTTTCGGTCGGTTTGATTTTCTACCATAGCGAGCCAATCGGAGAAGATCGAGAAGACGCGATCTTTGGTGCGAATTGGATAAGCCCACACCTTTCGAGTCGAATCGTCAATAAAACTGACGAAGTAAGAGGCACCGCCGAGAGACTGATGCGGCATTGGGCCACAGACGTCCGAGTGGACCAAATCGAGAGGTCTCGTTTCTCTTGGTGCTGATGTCGGGTGTGATGCGGCTGCTTGTTTGCCATACTGGCAGTGCTCGCAGAATTGATGGTCGGAGAAGGAGAGTTTAGGGATGTATCCGGCTCTAGATAGATGCGTAATGCCGGCCTTGCTGAGGTGTCCTAATCTTCTGTGCCATAGTGATGACACAGGAATATCCACCAAAAACAGGTTACCCTCTCTGAGCGTAACATGTAACGGATACAGTGAGTGTATCTTGGGTCCTCTAGCAAGCAGGAGGTTCCCCCTGTGGAGTGTCCACCCTCCCGAAGAAAAACCGGCACGAATGCCGTCTTCATCTAGTTGTCCGACTGAGATCAATGGCCTTGAGAGCTCGGGTACATGTCGGACATTGTGAAGTACAAGTGTAGAGCCACCTGCAAGGTTGAGCTCTACTGAAAATGTTACCCTTCAGACTTCGATCGGTTTTTCGACTGATGGATTCATAGCCGACTCGTTGAACACAACGTCCGAACTTCGAACGATTTGTCTGCGTTCGAGGTCCAAGAGTCGGTATCCCATTTCGCCGTCTGATCCATATCCAAGGAAAATGCATTTCCTGGACCGAGGTGCAAGTTTTCGGCGATCATCTTTCGGAATAAGGGCGTATGCCTCGCATCCGAAGATCCTCAGCTTGTCATAATTCGGCTTACTGCCGATCCATAGTTCCTGAGGAATTTGAAGTCCTAGAGGTCTGCTTGGCGACATATTGATTATGTGTACTGCCGTGAGTAGAGCCTCTGCCCAGAAGCCATCCGACAGTCCGGAGTGTTGGAGCATGGAAACTATCCGTTCTTGGATTGTCCGATTCATGCGTTCGGCAATCCCGTTTTGCTCCGGACTGTGTGGTGCCGTAAATTCACGTCGGATGCCGCGTTGTCGGCAGAATTTGACGAATTCTTCTGATTTGAACTCTCCCCCATTGTCGGTCCGAAAGCATTTCAGTTTTCGGTCGGTTTGATTTTCTACCATAGCGAGCCAATCGGAGAAGATCGAGAAGACGCGATCTTTGGTGCGAATTGGATAAGCCCACACCTTTCGAGTCGAATCGTCAATAAAACTGACGAAGTAAGAGGCACCGCCGAGAGACTGATGCGGCATTGGGCCACAGACGTCCGAGTGGACCAAATCGAGAGGTCTCGTTTCTCTTGGTGCTGATGTCGGGTGTGATGCGGCTGCTTGTTTGCCATACTGGCAGTGCTCGCAGAATTGATGGTCGGAGAAGGAGAGTTTAGGGATGTATCCGGCTCTAGATAGATGCGTAATGCCGGCCTTGCTGAGGTGTCCTAATCTTCTGTGCCATAGTGATGACACAGGAATATCCACCAAAAACAGGTTACCCTCTCTGAGCGTAACATGTAACGGATACAGTGAGTGTATCTTGGGTCCTCTAGCAAGCAGGAGGTTCCCCCTGTGGAGTGTCCACCCTCCCGAAGAAAAACCGGCACGAATGCCGTCTTCATCTAGTTGTCCGACTGAGATCAATGTGTTGGGATTTCGGTCCCTTCAGATGGGATGGTCGGATGTCGGAGGCCAAAGTCGACAAGCCCGGTTTCGGTTTCGGAACCGGATGATGAAGACCCCGACTTCAGAGTCGGATGACGAATGTACCCGAAGAAAAGATCCGGATGCAGGGACATATCGGTGAATATGTCTGCTAAGGGCCCCTCTGAGGCTATAGTTGTAAATAGCCCTAAAGTCATATATGTATAAATATGACTTAGGGCAAACAGTTTTGTTGTTGCTTCTCATTTTTCTGTTTTTCCCCTTAAGAGGAGTGAAGAGAGAGAGTAGCCGTGAGAGAGAGAGAGAGAGAGAGAGATAGAGCGCGAGAGAGAAAGAGGACGACGCCTCTGTGTATTTCCGCCGCCTGTGGCGAGGACAACGAGCTCAAGGTCGTCGCCTTCGAGCTCGCCACTGTATACTTCTCTTTGCATAGTGTTGTTTGGAGTCTTGTACTCCCGTGGTTTTTCCCATCTAGGGTTTTCCACGTTAAATCCCTGTGTGCTCGTGTTTTGTTTCTTTCTCCGCGTGGTTCCTATTTTCTGCTCCATTGATCAGCGATCACTCGGTTGTGGCCGAGCGGTGAAGGTGAATAGAAGCGTCTATTCGTTACACAATGGCCTTGAGAGCTCGGGTACATGTCGGACATTGTGAAGTACAAGTGTAGAGCCACCTGCAAGGTTGAGCTCTACTGAAAATGTTACCCTTCAGACTTCGATCGGTTTTTCGACTGATGGATTCATAGCCGACTCGTTGAACACAACGTCCGAACTTCGAACGATTTGTCTGCGTTCGAGGTCCAAGAGTCGGTATCCCATTTCGCCGTCTGATCCATATCCAAGGAAAATGCATTTCCTGGACCGAGGTGCAAGTTTTCGGCGATCATCTTTCGGAATAAGGGCGTATGCCTCGCATCCGAAGATCCTCAGCTTGTCATAATTCGGCTTACTGCCGATCCATAGTTCCTGAGGAATTTGAAGTCCTAGAGGTCTGCTTGGCGACATATTGATTATGTGTACTGCCGTGAGTAGAGCCTCTGCCCAGAAGCCATCCGACAGTCCGGAGTGTTGGAGCATGGAAACTATCCGTTCTTGGATTGTCCGATTCATGCGTTCGGCAATCCCGTTTTGCTCCGGACTGTGTGGTGCCGTAAATTCACGTCGGATGCCGCATTGTCGGCAGAATTTGACGAATTCTTCTGATTTGAACTCTCCCCCATTGTCGGTCCGAAAGCATTTCAGTTTTCGGTCGGTTTGATTTTCTACCATAGCGAGCCAATCGGAGAAGATCGAGAAGACGCGATCTTTGGTGCGAATTGGATAAGCCCACACCTTTCGAGTCGAATCGTCAATAAAACTGACGAAGTAAGAGGCACCGCCGAGAGACTGATGCGGCATTGGGCCACAGACGTCCAAGTGGACCAAATCGAGAGGTCTCGTTTCTCTTGGTGCTGATGTCGGGTGTGATGCGGCTGCTTGTTTGCCATACTGGCAGTGCTCGCAGAATTGATGGTCGGAGAAGGAGAGTTTAGGGATGTATCCGGCTCTAGATAGATGCGTAATGCCGGCCTTGCTGAGGTGTCCTAATCTTCTGTGCCATAGTGATGACACAGGAATATCCACCAAAAACAGGTTACCCTCTCTAAGCGTAACATGTAACGGATACAGTGAGTGTATCTTGGGTCCTCTAGCAAGCAGGAGGTTCCCCCTGTGGAGTGTCCACCCTCCCGAAGAAAAACCGGCACGAATGCCGTCTTCATCTAGTTGTCCGACTGAGATCAATGGCCTTGAGAGCTCGGGTACATGTCGGACATTGTGAAGTACAAGTGTAGAGCCACCTGCAAGGTTGAGCTCTACTGAAAATGTTACCCTTCGGACTTCGATCGGTTTTTCGACTGATGGATTCATAGCCGACTCGTTGAACACAACGTCCGAACTTCGAACGATTTGTCTGCGTTCGAGGTCCAAGAGTCGGTATCCCATTTCGCCGTCTGATCCATATCCAAGGAAAATGCATTTCCTGGACCGAGGTGCAAGTTTTCGGCGATCATCTTTCGGAATAAGGGCGTATGCCTCGCATCCGAAGATCCTCAGCTTGTCATAATTCGGCTTACTGCCGATCCATAGTTCCTGAGGAATTTGAAGTCCTAGAGGTCTGCTTGGCGACATATTGATTATGTGTACTGCCGTGAGTAGAGCCTCTGCCAAGAAGCCATCCGACAGTCCGGAGTGTTGGAGCATGGAAACTATCCGTTCTTGGATTGTTCGATTCATGCGTTCGGCAATCCCGTTTTGCTCCGGACTGTGTGGTGCCGTAAATTCACGTCGGATGCCGCGTTGTCGGCAGAATTTGACGAATTCTTCTGATTTGAACTCTCCCCCATTGTCGGTCCGAAAGCATTTCAGTTTTCGGTCGGTTTGATTTTCTACCATAGCGAGCCAATCGGAGAAGATCGAGAAGACGCGATCTTTGGTGCGAATTGGATAAGCCCACACCTTTCGAGTCGAATCGTCAATAAAACTGACGAAGTAAGAGGCACCGCCGAGAGACTGATGCGGCATTGGGCCACAGACGTCCGAGTGGACCAAATCGAGAGGTCTCGTTTCTCTTGGTGCTGATGTCGGGTGTGATGCGGCTGCTTGTTTGCCATACTGGCAGTGCTCGCAGAATTGATGGTCGGAGAAGGAGAGTTTAGGGATGTATCCGGCTCTAGATAGATGCGTAATGCCGGCCTTGCTGAGGTGTCCTAATCTTCTGTGCCATAGTGATGACACAGGAATATTCACCAAAAACAGGTTACCCTCTCTGAGCGTAACATGTAACGGATACAGTGAGTGTATCTTGGGTCCTCTAGCAAGCAGGAGGTTCCCCCTGTGGAGTGTCCACCCTCCCGAAGAAAAACCGGCACGAATGCCGTCTTCATCTAGTTGTCCGACTGAGATCAATGGCCTTGAGAGCTCGGGTACATGTCGGACATTGTGAAGTACAAGTGTAGAGCCACCTGCAAGGTTGAGCTCTACTGTGCCGATTCCAATGATGTCACAGTGTTGCGAGTTGCCGACTCGAACTGAGTCGGAGTGACGGATCGTATATTGCCGAAATTGGGATCTATGAGGAGTCACGTGAAATGACGCGCCCGAATCTAAGAGCCATGTGCTCGATTCTTCAGTCGTGAGCAGAACTTCTGATCCGACTGGATTTTCGATTGATAGTATATTCGGGTCGTTTGGTAGCACATCAGCTGAGAAGCTGACGTAATTGATCTCCTCATGCCGGCCACTCTTCTTGTCTGATCTCTGAGACTTGTCGTTCTTGTTCTTGAGTGCGCGGCAGTCGGCTTTGATGTGTCCGGGTTTCTTGCAATAGTTGCAGATTCGATTATCCCGTGACTGGCTCCGTCTTCGCTGATTGTTCGGCGGCCGTGAGGAATCTCTTCCTCGTATGTTCGATCGGTCTGTCGAACCTTGTACTACGTAAGCGTCGTCTGTTGAGTCTTTGGCGAAAGACTTTCTCCGAGCTGCTTTGGTCAGGATTGCGCTCGTGACTTCGGAGTATTTAACAGCTGTGGTTGACGCGTTGCACACGGTTGTGACGAAAGTTTCCCATGATGAGGGAAGGCTGCTCATGAGTATCATTGCTCTGAGTTCATCCTCGATTGCCGTCCCCTGTGACGAGATTTGGGAGCTTATGCTTTCGTACTCATTGAGATGTGCTTGAACCGAATCAGATTCTTTCATCCGCAAATTGTAGAGGCGCCGGATCAGAAACATCTTCGTTGCAGCGACCTTCTTTTCGTAAGTGTCCGACAGTGTTTTCCACAGTTCGAATGCTGTCGTACACGATTGCACCGTAAAGTATACCGATTCCGATAGGTGCATCCGAATCGTGGCGCGGACGATTCTGTCCAGCTTCTGCCACTCCATTGGTTTGTATCCTTCAGGAGGTTCTTCATTTTCGATGGGATCGATTTGCCCCTTGACTATGAGATAGTCCTGCATTTGCTCCTTCCAGAAGTTGAAGTTCGATCCATCGAACTTTCGTAGACTCATTTCTGACGAGCCGGATGTTGATGTCATCAAATTTGGTTTCGGTTGACGAAGCTCGGTTCGGAGTTGACTACGAACCTTGTTGGAGTGCAGCCGGTTGGCTCACCCGATATCGTTCTAGTCGGATTTGAACCCGAGTCGGTTCGGCTTCGGATATATGTATTGTTGAACTTGCTCGAATTGACTCCGGTAACCTGAGGGACAGAACCGACTGGTCTTCCCGAATGTTGCCGAGTTGGAGTGAGCCCGGTTCGCTTCCGAATATATATGCCAAATACCGATTATTGAAACCGATTGTCTGGACCGATTATGCTTCGGGTGACTGCAGCGACGAGAGAGACGGATCCAACTGATCCTCCCGAATGTCGATCAGCCGGATGAAGCACGAATTGGGGTTGTTGTCTTGAGACCGATCTGCACCGAGTGGTTACAATGAGCGGCGAGCAGCGTTTGATGACCTCTTCGGATGTCGTTTAACCGAGTGGAGCACGATCGTGTCAATGTTGCACAAGGGGATTTCACCTCGAGCGGTTACGATCACAAGGAACAGAGTACAACCTGCTGGCTTACTCCAAGCGAAGATGATCTAACGCGATGAGGTGCAAGCCTCGTTTTTCTTCTTCTTCTCTCTTCTTCGAATGACGCAGGAAACCGAATGCTGTGCAGGCTGAGACGACGGCCGACAGCGGATTGAAGGACCGAATACTATGCAGGCTCTGATACCCGATGCGACCAGTCCAATCATACCTCGACGATCCGAGAGACTGTCGCAACCTCCGGAGAGGTATTCTCCTGGAATTTTCTTCATCGACGCCGGCGAACCGACGTCTTACGAAGAAGCATCGACATCTGTCGATTCCGCCACCTGGCATCTGGCGATGGAGTCGGAAATGCACTCCATTCGGGCAAACAAGACTTGGGATCTGGTCGAATTACCTAGGAACCGACGTGCTCTTCCTTGCAAGTGGGTTTATCGACTAAAAGAGACGTCTGATTCGACCACCCCAAAGTACAAGGCCAGATTAGTTGCGAAGGGCTTCCGACAAGAATATGGCGTCGACTTCGACGAGATTTTTTCACCAGTGGTGAAAATGACAACCCTTCGTTTTCTACTTGGCGTAGTGGCAGCCGACAACTTGGAGCTGATTCAGCTAGATGTCAAAACAGCATTCCTCCATGGTGATCTTGAAGAGGAAATTTATATGGAGCAGCCAAAAGGCTTCGTGGCAACTGGCCAAGAACATCTAGTCTGCCGACTCAGGAAGAGTCTATACGGCCTCAAACAGGCACCGCGACAATGGTACAAGAAGTTCGACGACTTCATCCAATCGATCGGCTTCTCAAAAAGCGATGAGGACCATTGTCTTTTTACCAACACAGCTCAAGATGGATCACCCATCTTCCTCATCATTTACGTGGACGACATGCTAATTTCTGGACGCCACGCGGGCGAACTTGCCGATCTCATTCGGCAACTGCGGTTGAAGTTTGCCATGAAGGACCTCGGTCCGGCACGACACATCCTTGGCATGAAGATTAGTCGGCATCGCGATAAACGACATCTTTTCTTGTCTCAGACCGACTATATCGGACGTGTCTTGGAACGCTTCAACATGCAATCAGCCAAATCTGCTTCAACCCCGCTCCCCATGAATCTTCGGCTCTCTCAGCGAGACTGCCCGACATCCGGTCCGGAGGGGGAAGATATGAAGTCGGTACCGTATGCACCGGCAGTCGGCTCCCTTATGTACCTGATGGTCGCGACACGGCCTGATATTTCTCATGCCGTAGGAGTCGTTAGCAGATTTATGCACAATCCTGGCCGATCGCATTGGAACGCAGTCAAGCATGTGTTCAAATATCTGGCTGGCACAAAAGATCACGGCATTCTTTTCGGTCCGAACTCAACTACAGGCGTAGTCGGTTACACCGACTCGGACTTCGCCGGCTGTATAGACAGTCGGAAATCAACAACTGGATACTGCTTCAAATTCGGCAATGGAGCAATTTCGTGGAAGTCGAAACTTCAGGAGTGCACAGCGACCTCAACGACCGAAGCAGAATATGTAGCTGCGTCCGACGCTGCAAAAGAAGCTTTGTGGCTCGGCCGGCTGGCGCACACGTTTCGACAAGTCGACCATGACTCGGCCCCAGTTGTCTATAGCGACAGTGAAGGTGTTGTTGCCTTGTCGAAAAATCCGGTTCACCACAACGCCTCCAAACATATCGACGTTCGATATCACTTCGTTCGGGACTGCGTCATTTCAGGGAAAATCGGTTTAGAGAAAATATCCACAACCGACAATGTCGCAGATGGAATGACCAAGTGTCTTTCGGCAGACCGCTTTCGGTCCCTTCGGCATCAAATGGGCGTAACGACAAACCAGTCCGGTTAGAGCCAGACACAGCGCAGGATGGTCTCCGACAACCGACATCAGTTCCTTAATGATCGGCTTCAACTCTTCCGACCCGACCAGTTCGGTCTTCTGCCTTCGGACCCTGCCGACTCGAACAAAACTGATATGTCCGAGAACCTAGGTTCATGCCTGTAATCTTAGATAACCCATGTATACGCCCATTACGGGGGAGTGTCGAATACAAGTGTATAATGGACGTATTCACACTATCCTTTTGTATAGCTCAAGTTTGGGCCATTTGTGTAATTAGCATAAATAGTAGTTGCCCTAAGTGTGTCACTATATAAAGTGACCTTGTAACCTTTATGTAGGGTTGGGTTGTATTATTGCTTTATGGAATAGAAAGAGTCGTTTTGTGCCTCCTCTCTCTCTCTCTCTCTATCTCTGTGCAACGACCTTGAAACTGTCATACGCAGGTACTCACCCCAATCGAATGCTGCTTGATCTTCCGCATCGCTCTGATACCAGATGTTGTAGACAAGGCCGTGTCGATGCGGAAGATCAAGCAACATTCGATTGGGGTGAGTACCTGCGTATGACAGTTTCAAGGTCGTTGCACAGAGATAGAGAGAGAGAGAGAGAGGAGGCACAAAACGACTCTTTCTATTCCATAAAGCAATAATACAACCCAACCCTACATAAAGGTTACAAGGTCACTTTATATAGTGACACACTTAGGGCAACTACTATTTATGCTAATTACACAAATGGCCCAAACTTGAGCTATACAAAAGGATAGTGTGAATACGTCCATTATACACTTGTATTCGACAGTAACCTTGTTGGATGTGTGGTTTGGTTGGAGAAGACTCGCCTACATCGTTGTTTCCATAGAATCCAAAGAGTTATTGGGTTGACCAATTCCAACACCTCTTGAGATTTATCATTAAGAGGAGTGGAGTGGACATTGCCGCTGGAGGAGAAAAAGACCTCTTGTGCTTTTATCACCAAAGTCATCCCCTCCTCCTGATGCTCGTATCTGCCAATTGCAGTCTGCCATGATAGCCAACATATATTTCCCCACTTGATTGAGCCTTGCACCTGGCATAATTGCAACAAGCGGCCAACCCCCCGCCATATTCGATGGGACGTCGGGCAGTCCCCACAGAGTGTGTCGTCACAATTGACCTTACGTAGCCATGTCCATTGCAAAGGGTCCCAACTGACCTTACATAGCCATGTGTTTTCATGAGTACATATTTGCCAATCGGGTTGTACTTTGATGGGATCAGGATCAACATTGTATTTATGACCAGTATACGCAAGTACTCAAATTGTGTTATTATGTGTTGGTGTCTTAGTGTCTCGCAATTCAGAGCCTTCGAGTCTGTCTGGTGGTCCCCTACCTCTCGGGATCAGAGATCCCCCCTCCTCGTGGCCAATCCATTTCTCCATTGTCGTCCTTTGAGTAGCAGATTCCCTAATCAGTAGATCGTTAATGATTTCCGATCTCATAGTCCATCCGCCCCTGATTCCATGGAGTATGTTCGCTTGATCTTGTAGTGGTAGTGACATAAACCGTTGCCGACATTCTATACTTTCATGGACCTCTACGATGTATCCCCATGACAACCCTATATGTGATACCGGTAGTTGATTAGATTCATCCTTGATACATGGGTTTCATACTGGATACATTGACTGAGCTAGGCAGGTTCGGATCTCGGTTGATCACACTTGAGCCCTCGATGAATGTCACACCATGCCTTCCACATGGATGCATTGAATCTACCCTCCAATTGGCGAGAGAAACTAGGTTTGATATCCATGTTTAGAATCCATCCCATTTGGGGGGTCAAATTGACCCCTTTTCGTGGCCTAAAGTAAGCAAAACGTAACCTCAATAGCATTTTCCAACAATCATTTCCTGGTTGGAGTCCTTGCACCACAAATTTGGCAAGTAAGGCTTTCGATTGTGAAAGGGGATCAATAAGACCCAATCCCCCTCTCGACTTAGGCGCTGTGAGTATAGGCCATGCCACCTTGGCGCGAGCTACATGGTCTTCCTTACCAAACCAAATGTAGTTGCAGACTAGTTGTTGAATCTGATGTATACTTTCCTTGGAGATTGTCCACCATGATAGACTGTACCATATTGTTGTGAGTAGTACCTGATTGGCCACTATAATGCGACCCGCTAGCGACAGTTTTTTCGAGCTCCAATGTATCAATTTTTGTCAAATGGAATGGATAACAGGTGCAATCATAGTCTCTGGCGGTATGTTGAAACCAATTTAGAAACCCAAATATTTGGTGCTTGCTCCTTGATTGATCCTTTTGAAAGTGGGATGTGGGTGCCACGCCGGATGTGTTTCATGAGAGAGCCATATTGCGCAGGATTTGTGCCAATTGATGATGGCATTGGATCTCTTGCAAAATACAACTAGCCCACTTTCTAGCTTTTGGAGGTTTTCCAAGTACCCTTGCAAGTAGACCGTTGTGTCATCTGCAAATTCTATATCCAGGATGCTTTGGTGAGAATGAGGTACGGGAAGACCACGTAGGTTGAGATGCCGCGAGTTGAGAAAGCAAGAGAGTGCTTCGGCGTATAATAGAAATAAGGATGGAGCTAGTGGGCATCCCTGTCGTACAGATCAGGATATTCAGTGAAACGCAACTGCTGCCATTCCTATAAAGTCCTGCAATGTCTTTGATCCATGTCTCTTGAAAGCCGAGTTTCCCCATCACACTTTCTAGAAAGTTCCATCATACCCTATCATATGCTTTCTCAAAATCTAGTAGCACCACCGCTACCTTGTTGTTGGTACGCTTGGCAAGGGCTATGGCTTCCCAGAATGAGAAGAGGTTGTCTAGGATGCTTCGATTTCTAACGAAACCTGTCTGGGACGGATGAATGAGTTGAGGGAGAAGTGGTGTTAAACGGCGTGCCACGATTTTTGCGAGCAACTTATAGACAGTATTGAGAAGAGTTATGGGCCGCCACTTGCTAATGTCGTTGGCATTCCCACCACTTTTAGGAATGAGATGTATCATCCCCTGTCCAAATTCCTCCGGCATCCTTCCAGAGGTGAGGATTTCCTCATATGCCTGGAGGAGGTCTTCTTTAATAGTGTCCCAAAGGCATGTGAAAAAGTGCAGGGTGAGGCCGTTGATTTCGGGGCAACTATAGGCATCTAAATCAGTGAGGGCCTCCCATATCTCGATGATTGATAGGGGACACACGAGCCATGTATTCATTTCTGGCGTGACTTTCTCAGGTATGCTTTGGAGGATAATATCTTCTCTTATGTCTTCCCCTGTAGCTATAATGTCTTCGGTAAGTAGGTGGTTATAATAACTTACGGCAATATTCCTCATTTCGTCGCCATCCTCAGTGGTCGTTCCATCCTCTTGGTTGAGGCTGCGCATCACAGTTCTAGCGTGCCTCGGGCCTTTGGAGCGGAATAATTCCTTCGTGGTTTTGTTCCCTACTCGAATCCATCGCGCTATGCTTCCATGAAACTCCATGCTAAGTTCATGTTTGGTCGTGGCGACTTGTCCTACGATCCAAATACATGACGTGTATCTCTGCTGGAGTCGTTGTAAGGCTGTTAGTCCCCGTTTTGTCCTCTGTAGCTTCTCTTGAGCATCCTTGCTTCTGGTCTGGACAATCTCATGTAGGAGAATAGAAGCTCTTGTTAATTTAGCTAGAAGTTTGTCAGATGCTGACATAGTTCTAGCCATACGTCCCATTCGTGTCATACTCAAACGCCAATATTCGTATCATACTCATACGTGAAAAGGCTCCAAGTATGATTGAAATCCATACGCGGTACATAGATATATACATATGGTTTACATAATGTGTGTGTGTGTGTGACTTGTGTGTGTGTGTGAGAGAGAGAGAGAGAGCGTGTGTGGTCTAGAGAGAGAAGCCCTGTTTTGCATGTGTGAGAGACAATGGTTAAGTGTATATCTAGACTCTAGAGAGAGAGAGAGAGGAGCTATGGGTTTTGTTTGTGTGAGGGAGTGTGTAATATGTATATTCGATATCTAGATTTTGTAGAGAGAGAAGATCTGTCAGTTCTCGTGTGTGTGTGTCAGACGTCACTTCTATTCACAAAGAATTATGAATATAAAAAATTAAAAAACCCCCCACAAAAAAAGCCAAAAGAATATCGTGTATCATACGCGTACGTTTGCAAACGTTCGCGTACGTCCAGTAAATTGGACGTACGCGAATATTAGGAACTATGTACGCGGTACATAGATATATACATATGGTTTACATTGTGTGTGTGTGTGAGAGAGAGAGAGAGAGAGAGAGAGAGAGCGTGTGTGGTCTAGAGAGAGAAGCCTTGTTTTGCATGTGTGAGGAGACAATGGTTGAGTGTATATCTAGACTCTAGAGAGAGAGAGAGAGAGAGGAGTTATGGGTTTTGTCTGTGTGAGGGAGTGTGTAATATGTATATTAGATATCTAGATTTTGTAGAGAGAGAAGATCTGTTAGTTCTCGTGAGAGAGAGAGAGAGTGCGTGTATCAGAAGTCACTTCTATTCACAAAGAATTATGAATATAAAAAATTAAACCCCCCCCCCAAAAAAAAACCCAAATGAATATCGTGTATCATACACATACGTTTGCAAACGTTCGTGTACGTCCAGTAAATTGGACGTATGCGAATATTAGGAACTATGTACGCGGTACATAGATATATACATATGGTTTACATTGTGCGTGCATGCGTGCGTGTGCGTGAGAGAGAGAGAGAGAGAGAGAGAGAGAGAGAGAGAGAGAGAGCGTGTGTGGTCTAGAGAGAGAAGCCCTATTTTGCATGTGTGAGGAGACAATGGTTGAGTGTATATCTAGACTCTAGAGAGAGAGAGAGAGAGAGGAGTTATGGGTTTTGTTTGTGTGAGGGAGTGTGTAATATGTATATTAGATATCTAGATTTTGTAGAGAGAGAAGATCTGTTAGTTCTCGTGAGAGAGAGAGAGAGTGCGTGTGTCAGAAGTCATTTCTATTCACAAAGAATTATGAATATAAAAAATTAAACCCCCCCCCCCCAAAAAAAAAACCCAAATGAATATCGCGTATCATACACGTACGTTTGCAAACGTTCGCGTACGTCCAGTAAATTGGATGTACGCGAATATTAGGAACTATGGATGCTGATGAGTCATTGACAGACAATTTCTCATTAGTTATTATTATTAATATTGTGTATACATTTTGCCATAAACTCTATTGGATTTAACTTGAGTAAATAAATTGTGAAAAAAATCCTCGAGAAAGTATTTGAGCACTTGTGATGCTAAGGACACTTCAATTCTAAGATAACTACCAAGACACATTGCCTAGATAACATCGATTGTCTTTTCAAAACTCTAGTGAGCCTCCATAATTGATGTTTTCTCATTTCAAGTACTTAGCTTGTTCATAAGTTGTTGAATTATTAATCCAAAGTCATGGGTTCAAATCATTCTTCTTACGTGACAAATTTCCTCTCCAAGTATGCATGTGATTAAGGCCGCCATCAAGGGGTTTATATGGTCAGGTAAGGACAAACAACAGTGGCCGCCAGAGTGTCATGGAACTAGTTAACGCAACCGCGGGCCAAAGGGGAACTTGGCCTCATAGACCCCTTAATTTAGAGCCAAGCATGGCTCACAAAAATGGTGGTTCAGTGCCTCTTGCTAGGTAAGGAGTGCTGGAAGGTATTCCTTCCTAATAGGTTGCAAGCAGGAACTCCCAAGCATGGTAGGCCTTGGCATGACTCTTTGAACTGGTGTTGCACGAATGGAGTCCCACCCAAGATGGCATGTCACCCAAAGGACAGGGTAACGAACTCCATCTTGCAGGCATGGTGTCACATGCGACAACATTTGGTCAAGCACACCCCGGAGGCATTAATCGAATATACTAGACAACCATTATTTTGGAATCCACGAGTGCGAACAAGTGACAACATGATGATAGGGAAACTCAAGGGCCTGGGGTGGGAAAAGTTCGCCCAGACAAAGCTCCATTCTATTGGTGATTGGAGACAGGCGGTGGCTCCTGGAGGGGCGAGGGAGGACCTAGTCTCTCCCCTCAAGGGAGTTAAGAAAATGAGGAGATTGATAACAGAGGCGGTTGATAGGGATCAGGTAGTGGATGCGAGAGGAGATACATGGTTCGGTCTCTTTGATGAGGATAGAACGATTAATCTACTGAAGGGCATGAATGGGTTTGGAGGGGCTACATTATTTGGGGAGAGCTAGAGTAGTGGTACTTGGCACCTGATCCGCGTGGTGGCGCAAGATGGATATAACTGGAAGATGCACCCTGACATTGCTAAGGTGGAACCCCACTGGAAGTTGTGGGTCAACGATAATTGCCCCATTGCAGAATTAGAATGGAACCCAAGGGATTTCAGGTGGAAACAAGACCGTGGCAGATTATGCTACTTCTTTTATTACAACACTAAATTGGGTTGAGCTATACAAATGCAACGGGAAGGTCCCCTACGCAATGGTTGGCAAACATTGGGTATCCTTGACGAGGTGGTCGGTACCTTCTGGAAGGGTCTCTGGCATCTCCACGCGCCTGAGAAGATCAAGCTATTTTGGTGGCAGATCGGCCATAACGTGGTCCTTGTTGGCGAATGGCTAGGTAAACGAGGAGGCCCATTAACTTGCCCACTCTGTTTTGAACCTATCGAGACTCTAAGACACTATTTTTGGGATTGCCCTTAAGCTCAAGGGGTATGGCACAAGGTGACTCGCCCCCTAGTTGTCTACAAAGTGGAAGGGACAACATCGTGGAGCACAACGGCCTGGATCAATCCCTCGACTGATAGTTGGACGAACACCTTCAATGTAGGTAGTTGGTGCTATGAATGCACAAGAGATAAACTCGTCAAGACCAATTTAAGATAGGCTGGTATGCCCCTCTGAGGAATTGATCATGGGTATTTGGTTTGCGACGATCAGTAACAACCTACGAGGGCAGTTGGATGAGATTTGCAACCACTCCGACAATGTGGTTACTACCGACTTCCACTTTTGGTAGAAATGGGGGAACACGCCGATGGTGACGCAATGAGGAAATGGCTCGAGGTGGAACTACTAGTCCCCACGATGGCTATTTCCTACTCACCTCCTACCATGAACGAGTATGATAGAGTAGAACCAAGACGAGACTAAGAACTAGGAGAGAGAAAAAGAACAATAACTTAACTTATGATTCCATAATTGGTGTTGTTCACCTTTATTGGAATCAAGGTGCACCTGAGTATTTATATAAGAAGGTAGAGGTATGTATGCTAGCTAGAAATAGAGAATGCATGCAAGGTAGGAACTTCCAATGTTCAATCTACCATACATGAAGTTGGATTTTATATAAAGATGCATGGTTGGATATATATTAGTTGGTAGGGTTGCCTAATGGAGAGCGGGAGGTCTTAGGTTCAATCCCTACCTTTCACCATGGCGTGGCATATGTCTATGACATTATCCTCCCCCTAAGGCCGAGCCGCCTCCAAATATTTGTAGCCGGTTTTTACTGTGGGTATAGTTGATGAAAAGCTCGAATGGGCTCGGGAGCATTTTGCAAATGTGTAATTAGTTCCCACGTGCCGTCCGAAATGGGGTAACCTTTCCATACAACCAAATGTTGAAGATGTCGTTGATGCAAGGGGGAGTCGAGGATCTACAACTCGTACTCCTCCCTTGACGATAATTCCATGGGTGGCGGTGGAGGAGGTTGTCGTCTTGTAATTCGAGAAGGATGGCATAGTTCAAAGAGAGAGACGTGGAAAACATTGTGAATCCTGAACGTTGGAGGAAGTGTTAATCGGAATGCGATTGGGTTGATTCGCTCGATGATACGGAAGGTGCCTAGCTTTTTGTAGTCTAGCTTCATGCAAGGACGAGTGGTGGCGACGTAGCAGCAGAACCATGTCACCGACTGCAAAGGTCGGCACGACCAAGCGATAACGGTTAGCGTGATCCTTATACTATTTGCCAACGACACAGAGGTCAAGGGAGAGGTCACGATGGACATCTTGTAAAGTGTGGGCACACATCTTTGTCTACGGATCGACGGAAATCACAAGAATGGAAATGCTAAAACGAGGGTGGAACCCATAGTTTGCAAAGAATGGGTAAACCTTAATTGAGGCATGGATATTATTATTGTAGGCAAATTCCATCATGGCAAGGAAGTCCACCCAATACTCTTGTTGGTAGATGATTGTACACCAGGGGTATTGTTCGCGGATTTGGTTGACTCTTTCAGTTTGAGGGTGGTACGTTGTTGACAATTTCACAGAAGTCCCGAATGTCTGCATAAGTTGTCACCATAAATGGGAGATAAATTGAGGACCTCGATTAGATGTGACATCCTTAGGTAAGCCTTGTAGATGAAAAACATTTTTTAGAAAAAGGTTCGCCGTCTCCTCGCCCGAAATGGTTTTTGAGCATGAATCATCTTCAAAAACTGATCGACAATCACTAGCACCGTGTCATGGCCACTAACAAGGGAGGTCGTTTATAAAGTCCATCGAGAGAGAGGCCCAGGGTCAATTGGGAAGTGGAAGCGGGTGGAGAAGGCTGTATGGACGATGGTGAGCCGCTTTGGAGCGGGCACAAATGTCACACGTCTTAATAAATTTTTTGACAAACTTCCAAGGTTCGGGACACCAAAACCCCCAAGATAGCAACTCTAGTGTTTTCGCGACTCCAAAGTGGCCGACAAGAGGATCATCGTGACAATTTTGTAGGACTCGAGTGCGACATGCTCCAATTGGTACGTAATGGAGGTGATTACAATATAGTAGCCCATCCTAAGTTGTAAGTGAATCAGATTACAAAATCAGATTGAGATCCAAGCTTTGCATTCCCTGGGATGGGTCGTTGATGCATGCCAAGATGTTGGTAGCGAATAGGTCTGATGTGGTGGCCTAGGCGATTTCGTTGAGCAAGGAATCATCATGTAACATGTAGGTTGCGAACATCTGGAGTTGATCGGGCTGCAACAAACAATGTGATTGCTGAGAATATGCGTTGTTACCTAGGCGTAGCGCAAAATTTGGTCTATGAGAGAGGGCATCCACTTTCCCATGTTGAATGTCTGGTCGAAACAAGATTTTGAAGTCGTAATCGGCGAGAAAAGATGACCAACGAGCTTGCCTCCAATTCAATGTACGACTAGTGGTGAAGTAGATGAGGTTCTTGTGGTCGGTCAACACTTGGATACAATGTTGGGGCCCAACGAGATAGGGTTGCCATTCGGCGAAGGCAGAGATGATAGTTGTAAGCTCCTTGTCGTAGACTGAATAATTGATTTCCGGGTCCAATGAAGCGCAAAAAGCTTTTTTGTTTGTAATTGGTCCTGGCAAGAAAGTAACCGCTAGTGACATTTTGCTACCGCCTTCCGTCAAGATTATTGATGATTCAGAATACATAGTTACTATCGTCCAACAAATATCGCGATGCCAATTTATTTTTATGACACCTCTAATTCAAAATCGAACGTGAACATCTGTATTCATTCAGCTCTGTTATGGAAAATTAAGGTAGATGTCAAAGCATATGACATGCTTTTTTCTATCAACTGGCAGGGGTTCCTCACCTCATCTCATAAGGAAAGTGGAGATAACGAAAGCCTGTTACTTTTTGGAACCGCTAAAGAGGTTGGAGCTACGGTAGCTGCGGAATCTTCTACAAGTACATGGACCACCGTATGGACAGATGGACTTACCATTCTTGACTCTTACAAAGGTAGATGCTATGACATCGAACCTGTTGCAGGAGAAGACAACCAATACATCACATACGTAGCTTACCCCTTAGATTTATTTGAAAGGGAGGCATGCACGCACCCACGCATGCACGTATAAACATATAGTTCCTCCCACAACAAGCAAGCAATGTTTGCCCATATAATACGTGTTGCATATGGAACTAGCAATGGGCCCGGCTCAGTTTCGGTTCGGTTCGGTTTCGGTGCCTTGCAACCAAACCAAACCGTTTATGAACATTCGAACATTTAAACCAAACCATTTAATAAAAGTTTAAACCTAACCACATTTAAGCCAAGCTAATTAAAAAATTAATTAAATAAAAATACACAAAATTAAATAAGCATTTATGTTTAAATAAATAAGTAAATAAATAAATAAATAAATAAATAAATAAATAAATAAATAAATAAATAAATAAATAAATAAATAAATAAATAAATAAGATTAATTGAGCCATTAGATTATATAAACAATTAATTTAAGTGAATTAAACCATTAAATTACATAAACATTTAATGGATAAAAAAAGATAGCCCAAAAACCTATAAACCCTAGTTTCAAAACCAAACTGAATTGACACCGAACTGTTTATTATTAATTAAAACCAAACCAAACCATTTAATTATTTTGGACATTATAAACCTTTAAACCATGGTTTAACTGTTCGGTTCGATTTAAGATGAAACCAGGCCCATTGCTATATGGAACGAGGATGGGGGCGTAGTTCAATCGGTAGAACACATATTTTGCAAGTATGGAGTTATCAGTTCAAGTCCAATTGTCTCCATTCGTACAGATTGGCACGTTAGATAGAAATCCAACAAATCCAACAGAGCTGCAAACTTCCATGAATAGAAGGCAACCGGATGTAGTGGGTGTGCCATCGTCATCTGGCTAGGACAGGACCACACCAATCGTGAAGTCGGAGCCGTCGGTTTCAACCTGGAACGGTCTCGTGGGGTCGGAGTGGACCAACACTAGGACTGGGAGAAAAGTTTCTTTGAGGGCATCAAAAGCATTGTGTGCCGCAGGGGTCCAGAGAAATGGAGTAAGTTGGATGAGAGGTTGCAGGAGGGCAGAAAACCCGTCTATAAATCGTCTATAGAAATTTGTGAAACCAAGAAATGATTGTACCTCTTTCATTGAGTCGGGAGAGGCCAATCGTTGATTGCTGCTACCTTGCACACATCCATTGTGATCCCGGTGGGTGAGATCATGTAACCCAGGAATTTGACAGAGGTTCGATCAAATTTGCATTTCTCACTTTTGGCATAAAGCCCATATTCCCGATATTTGGTTAGAACCAACCAGACGTGTGGTGTGTGCCCCTCTAAGTTGGAAGAAAAAACTAGGATATCGTTAAGGTAGATTACCACAAAGTGATCGAGGTACTCTCGAAATATATCATTCATCATGTGTTGGAAGACCATTGGGGCATTGGTAAGACTGAAAGGCATCACCTTGTACTCAAAATGCCCATAACGCATTTGAAAGGCCGTTTTCCACTCGTCCCCAGGCTTGGTGCGCACCAAATTGTAGGCTCCCCCACATGTCGATTTTGGAGAAGATACGCCTGGTTCAGAGTTGGTCGAGGAGCGGTGGAATTAAGGGCAAGAGATATAGATTACACATCGTAACTTTGTTGAGACCCCGATAATTCACACATAGGGGTAATGAGCCATCCTTCTTCTTGACAAATAAAATTGGGGCCGCGGCCGGTGATTTGGAGGGTTGAATGAAGCCCTTTTTGAGGTTGTTAGCCAGATATGTGTAGAGAGCCTCAAGTTCGGGTTTAGATAGCCCATAGATAGGGTTGAATGGTGAATGCTTGCCAGCTTGGAGCTTGATTACCCAATCGTGGGGGTGATGTGCCGGTAATCGATCTACATTTCGCTTCTCGAATATATCGGAAAAGTCGCTATATCATGCGGCCAAATTGTTGACAAGAATGGAGATGTCCCGTGACAAAAGGGTAAGTGTAACGACCAAGCTAGAATCAGCCACACTGGAAAAGTGATGGAGCGGTTGCACCAATCCACTGTCAGATTGTGTGTCTCCAACCAACGTGATAGTGACTAATGTAACCGCTCCCGAAGAGAGAACTCAGTCGTCGATCGCTTCAACATATATGGGTTGTGATGTGCGGACCGTGGGGATATTATATGCATGGACAAACGATATATTGATAAAACAAGTAGATGCTTTAGAGTTGAGCAAAGCATGAGAGTGTATTGCAGAAGTCGGCCCAAAACAAAGACTTACTTGCAAAGCAAACCCTCCTAATGGCGGAACAGAATTGTAGGAGCATGGAGAACGTGGGTAACGGGAAGCGTCCAACGACATGGCTCCTACTACAACCGAACTTGGTCATTTCCCATCGTTTTCGTGTTGTCGAGGAACCTCTGCAAGACGTGCACAAACATGGCCGGTGTTACCAATAGAGACAGAGGCCATTGTCACGACGATGTTGGCATTGGGCATTAGTTAGTGGTTGGAACCGAGCGTGGTTGATCTCCATCGAGGTATGGGAGTCAATCTCCATCGTAGTATGAGTATCACTAATGATTGTAAGGTTGGCGTGGGGGGCGACACTGAGACGTAGGGCCTGGCTATTATTGTATTTCGGGAGGAAGACTGAAACCTGCGAGTCCCACGTTCTTCTTGACGAAGTTTGAACAGAAGATTATCACACTAGACGGGTTGGGAGATTACTTGAGACAATGATGTGGGCTCCAGAAAGTTTAAGAGAAGAGTCTTGACATCGTTTTAGAGACCACGACGAAAATGGTCACATAAGGTTTGGTCATCCCAATTGACATCGCAGGCAATCTGACGGAACTCTGAAGCGTAGATAGAGGTTGGACGTGAGCCTTGTTGGAAGGAATGGAGCTTCATGAGTGTCGTTCATCGTCGGTTTGTCTCGCCGAACGTAGCTTCGAGCTCAGCAAGGAAAGCAGTGAAGTTTTCTAAGAGAGGGGATGAGGTCTCGACCAAGGGTGCAAACCACGCTTGCGCCAGCTCGGAGAGAAGGGTGTCGACGAGGCCGATCCAAAAAAATTTGTTAGCATACCGTTGGGGTTGTAAACATATGATAAGCCAAATTTGATTGATGAAGCCGAGAAGATGCGCCCTCGTGCTGTTGAATTTGTCGGGTAGGCTGAAGGTTGGTTCAAGGACATATGGATAGGAAGACGAAGTGATTGGGCTAGGTGCTGACGACGGTTGTGGCTCGGTAGGAGGTGGGTTTCTTGATGTGCCAGATTGAAGCTCTCGTAATGATTCCCGCATGACTTCATTTTCAAGTTGAAGTTGTTTCAAGGCTGCCATTACTTGGTTTAAGTTGTCGACGGAGTTGAACATGGTAGCAAGAAGAGGGGAAGGTGAACAAATTGTCACGGACAAGTATAATAGAGTAGAAACAAGACAAGACTAAGAACTAGGAGAGAGAAAAAGAACAAGAACTTAACTTATGATTCCGTAACTGGTGTTGTTCACCTTTATTAGAATCAAGGTGCACCTGAGTATTTATACAAGAAGGTAGAGGTATGTATGCCAGTTAGAAATAGAGAATGCATGAGGATGCATGCAAGCTAGGAATAGAGAATGCATGAGGATGGCTTCTTTTCAACTATGTATTATACATCTCATGTCGATCTGGCTCTCATGCAAGCTAGGAACTTCCAATGTTCAATCTACCATACATGAAGCTGGATTTTATACAAGCATGTGTAGAGTAGCTTAGTTGGAAGGGTTGCCCAATGGTGATCAGGAGGTCTTGGGTTCGATCCCTACCTTCCGTCGTGGCGTGGCATATGTCTATGACACCTCCCACCCTCCCTCCGTTGAAGGCCAATGCCACTAGGTTATAGTTCTAGATAGCTATTCTATGTACATTATGTAGAAAGTAAGAGAGGATATCATATGTACGCAATCTCATATTCTTGACCTCAGGCAAGGGGTGATTCCCCGATTTCTTGTTTTATTTTTTTGTAAAAATATCCTAACTAATGGGAAAGTAGTTCCTTTTTTGGGAAAAAAAATACTAATATCCTCGTGGGCACCAAACAGTTGACAAACCCATCTCAACTTAGGTCGATTGTCTCTCTTTCTCAACAAATAATAACACAAGATGTATCAATCTAATTCACGACTTCTACAATTATGCTTTTGAATTTGCAAAGGACAATTAGGGAACATAGAGTTCGCAAATAGATGAGGTAACCAATGAATAAGATGTACATCTTGTTGAAATTTTAGTATGTGATGCTAAAAGGATTCAATATATGGACAAATACAATGCAAACTTGTTAATATGAAACAAACATTTGAAGGCAATGAAGAGAAGCAAGTTGACATGTTTAATTAAAATTGCATTGTAATATTTTTTGTTTATTTGGTCGAAGATTATGAACATAAACATTAAAATTAGGTTAAAATAGTGTCACTTCTTATAGTAAGACGCTACACTCATAAACATTTTTATTCCAACTTTTATGCTTGTTTGGATGGACATACACATTTATCAACATATAATAAGAAAATGCTTACTTCAAAGCCAAGGGGAAAGCAAGATGTTACATTCTTCATCCATATATTTACCTTTATGATTGTTTAGAGAGGCATCAAAGTTGTTAGCTCACTTCAAAGCCAAGGGAGATGTTACTTTTTGGCGACTTTAATGCATGTACAAGAACTTTGCAACATGTCGTGCAACAAACTTTCATGTTGTATATCTCAAAGATATAATAATGATATAGCCAATAATGAGGTAAGCAAAGTTTATTGGGGTGATAATATTACCACGAAAAACGTTTACATGCGGAGAATACAAAACAAAGTTAATGACCCAATACATGTGTGTTAATGGTGTTTCATGCTAATATATTAAAATCATGGGCGAATGGGATAATGGCAATGTAGAGTCCCAACTATAATAAACGCATTCATAGGCATGACTAGCAAGTAGTTAGTGCAAGCTGTGTAATAGGTCTTGTCTATTTAAAAGGAACAATTATAATAAAAAAGCATCCATGATTAGTAAGTATCTTATAAGTTATAACGATGACGAATTGATTTCTAAGTTTCACAAATACATGAGATGCACGTTACAAAGAAAATTTCCATGTTTTCTTTTGAAATTGCTCACTTGTCTCTTCTTTTAGATATTGGAAGTAAAATTGTGCAAGTTGTAGCCTTTTAATATAGGTATTGTGTAAAGTTTTCTTAGATATATTCATTCCATGAGCAAGTGACAAGCAAACTTATAATTGGAGTGGTGAGCTTTTTTCCATGATGTGGCAAGTATTAAAAAGTTTGCTTGTTCTTTAATGTGGCCAATTCATGGTATGCTTATGGATATACCCATAATGACTTATACCCTCACATGAGAGGACCCATGCAAATGCATGCATTCTCTTAATCATACAATTTTCATGAGAGTTTTATTACACATCCAAGTCATATCCATAAACATCTATATTGTTACATACCATGTCGAGCCATGCACTCTCGTAATCATACTATTAATCTTGTTATCCTCGAGACATTTGTGATACACTTTGGATCCTAAATCTTTACATTTCATGTTCAACTACATATCTCCTAATCATATTATTAAATTTGGCATTTATAAACAATGATAGACATTTTCAAAAATACATGATACACGAGTGACATTAAAAAAACGCGACCTATAAGGATTGAATTTAGATAAATACATGAGGCACGTTGACATTATGAAAAAACTCGCGTTCGGTGGTTGAGCACGCAATATGAATTCATGAGAATATTTGGGTAATACGAGGAAAAACTTAGGTTTCCACACATAACAAGGTGTGAACTAATGTTTAATTATATTTAATCCTTTTGTCAATTTGAATAGGCAAGAAAACAGATAGATACACTAGCTCTTGCTTTGAGTTTACGACACATGGTTTGACGTCCCTTTTCTAAGTACAAGAAATGAAAAACAAACGATAGTCAAACTACAAAGTCTGAGCTTGTGTTTTTTTAAATTTTCACAAAATAACAATACTTACATTTTTGTGGCTCAAAGCAAGGTTTGAACTATGTTTTTGCTTGCTTTTTAATTACTATAAAATAAGAAATTTGGTGAAAAATAGCTCCTTTATGGAGTAGAAGTATTGGGTGGCACCATCTCTCTTAATGCATGGAATGAGATTGAGAAAATTCAAAAGATGTTTTTAAGGAGGCAATTAGGAGTTAAATGCACTACCTCTTACTAGGTTATGCTCTTGGAAACAAGTGTTTGACCCATAGAACTATTGGCACTCCAAAGAGTATATAAATACATTACAAAAGTCAAGAATATGCCGAATCATCGATTCCACATCTTGCTTGGAATGCTGGATGTAAGCTACAAAAGAATCATAGAAGTAAAATTCTCTCATCCAGTTGGGTTGTTGACATAAGGAAATGGTTTAGAAGATGGGGTTTGGATGATCTTTTAGAGCTTTCGGGCAATGCTATGCAATATGTAGTGATTGAGGAAAGGTTGGTGGAATCATTAAGGATGAAGTGGGAAGATGCTAAGAGGACAAAGCTAGAATATTACATTGCAAAGGTCAACCTTGAATGTTGGTCTCAATATAACGCAATAATGTCTATTGATTATATTAAAGTCGCAATAATATAACGCAATAATGTCTATAAAGCTCATTACCAATATGAGTAGTAATGCTCGTAGAGCCCTTACACTACTTCACACTTGATCTCACAAGTTAGGTATTGAAGTTGCATCATGGTATCAAAATGTAACTAATTTGAAGACATGTAAGGTATGCAATGAAGGCATGGTAGAGTATGAATGTCACTTGCTCTTCACATGCTCGACATATAGTGCAATTCATGCAAGATATGCTGACATACTAAGAGGGAGTGATAACTTAAGTGCCCATACATAAGACACCACCGAGAAGGTTGAGCTCATAATATGTGTATGATTTATTCACACAAAGAGACTTTGTGCTTCAATGTATGAATACCCCTTCATAGGAAGGGGACACATATCAAGAACACATGTATATTTTGGTCCCATAGGTCAAATTTGGCCTCTTTATGGAAGATAAAAAAATTATAATTCCCTCTCCCTCTCCCTCTCTATCCCTCCCTCTCTTGTCACTCAACAATCTATTGCCTATGGCTTCCTGTTAGTCTCTCTATCAACTTTCAAGTTCTAACTTCTAACTGACTAATTCTAACTTTCTAAACCCTAATTCTTAAATAACATAAACGGCTTAACCGGTTTGAGCCGGTTTGGCAAGGCTCAAGCCAAGCCGAATCGAGCTCAAACCGTTTAGGTAGGCTCAAGCCTAAACCGAGATGAGCCGCTAAGCCGGTTTAGCTAAACGGTTTAGGCTTGAGCCGAGCTGTTATCGATCCCTACCCAAACATAAGGTTTTAAATTGTACTCTTTTATTATGAGAAAAAATAATTTATTTTACCTAGTTGCCTAACTCATACCAATCATGCTTTTTTTTTCAAAAGAAAACTCTTTCCATTACATATAAAATTTTATAGATGAGAGTGTTATATACAAATCCATGTAGGGACTAGGGATCGGCAACGGCTCGGCTCAAGCCTAAACCGTTTGGCTTAGCCGGCTTGAAAACGGCTTAGCGGCTCGGCTCGGCTCGGTTTAGGCTTGAGCCTGCCTTAACGGTTTGATCTCGGCTCGGCTTGGCTTGAGCCTCGCCAAACCGGCTTGAGCCGGCTAAGCCGTTTAAGTGATTTAATTAGTAATTACTAGTAACTACAATTTATTACTAAAGTCTATGTTCTAACTTCTAATTAGTCAAGAGTCTAAGTTCTAACTAGTAGTCAGTGGTCACGAGTCATGAGTCTATTGTCTACAATGTTGGGTGTATTGTGTACACACAGACTCCAAAGTGATGACTTAGGTATTACTAATTAGGTAATAAGACTTTAGCCTCTCGAGTCTCATTGCTCAACACAGACAAACGACTCAAACTTAGGTAATAGGACTCTCGACACAGACAGTGACCAATCCATCAACACAGACGCGCGCGCGCGCGCGAGAGAGAGAGAGAGAGAGAGAGAGAGAGAGGTCTGCTGCATAGTAGATACTAGAAAGTGGAAGACGACGACCTGTTGTTGCCGCTTGCGTGCATCGTGCAGCCCCGACTCCCAACTTCCAAGCCTACAAAGTGCTTTATTCCATCTATTTTACAAAGCCTACAAGTAAGATTCACATAATTTCACAATATAATTATGCACATATATGAATAATGATATTACAGACTATAGTCAATTTAAAATTACTTTACCTCAAGGCTCATATGAAGTAATACCCACAATCATTGTAATTTGTCACTACAGTCTACAATGTAGACATATATGAAGTAAGATTCACAATATAATTATGCACATATATGAATAATGATATAGTCAAATTGAGCCACAATGTGGCACAATGTAATAACTCATGATTAGAGTAGGACATTTCAAAAGAATTCATTATCTTTTATAACCAAAATTTTATAGGTACAATAACATACATTGATATGGAAGAGGTAACATCAATATCAGCCCCTAGAGGCAAAACAAAGGCAAGAAAAAGAACTTCATGGACCGAGCAACACATGATCTCCATTAAGGACGGAGATGCATATAAGCGTCGATGTGCCTATTGTCACTTGATGTGGGCAAGCTCTACATCTACAGGTTCTATCGCCAAGCATTTATTAGATAAGCATAATATTAATAGCACATCACAACCACAAACTTCTAGCAATGTTCTTGTCCAAAGTAACATAGATGTTACTTCATCTACATTAACTATATCTCGTACTCTAGAGAAGAAGTTTGATAGTACTGTTGTTAGATACATAGTCACATCAATGCTACCTCATGCACATATTGAGTCTTCTAGTTTTAAGAGATTAATGCATGAAGTCTTGCCCACTTATCAACTTAAATCATCTCGTACACTTAAGAGATTAGTGTTACGAATGTATGTTGTTCTTCGCCATTTAGTTATTACTTATTTGTCCTCACAAAATTTTAGATATGCTATAACATTTGATGGGTGGACAAACAACAGTTTGAAAGGATTTTATCCCGTGACTTTACATTTTGTTTGTTTCGAGTCTACTAAGCCGGCTAGTGTGCTTTTAGACTTCCTAGATGTCTTTCCGGGAGATGGGGTAGGAAAACGTGTCGGAAAAGCTTTATTCTCCCGTCTAAAATCATTTAATATCTCTTCACGTCTTCTATCTACAACTTCTGACGGTGCTAGTGAATCTCTAGTTGCATCAAAAGAATTAGCTAGGTTATTACTTTGTCATCATGGACAATACATTTTACAATCATCACATATGTTAAGATACATGGTGCATACATATCAACTAGGTGTAAAGTCTGCATTAGAAGTTATTACTCCTTCTACTATGAAGTTAAGGAAGACATTACATTCTATACGCACAAGTAAAGTGAGTAGAGCTATATTTAAAAATATTCAAAAACCATGCATGAGAATGGAGAACATGAACCACCATGTGTAGATTGCATTACTAGATGCAATTCAACCCTAATAATGTATCAACAAAATTAAGAGATGTCTTGATTTGTACCACAAGTGACAATGTCATTGCTAATGAGTTTGTGGACCATACATTCTCCATAGAAGATTGGAGTCATATACAAAGTATGGAACAATGGTTGCTTGTGCCTACTAAAATTTGTAATTACTTGAGTGGGTCAAAGTATCCGACCCTCTCAATAGCCGCGCTTGCATTCAACAACTTATTAGCACATTGTAATAAATATATTTCTATGGATATGAACTCGGTTGATTCATCCTCCGAGAAGATTACTCTTCAAGTGCAACAAGAGGCTAGTAACAAATGCTTACAATATCTAATCAAGTACCAAGAATCCCTGAAATCTATTCCATCTCGAATCGCAATGTTTGTTGACCCGAGGTACTAATGTTTTTTAACTGAAAATTCCCCCTTTTTAATCTTTCTTTCTTACTAATAGTGTCTTTTGTTTGAGTGTAGAATTCCAAAACCACCTAATCCAATTGAGAGAGACCTCGATATAGAATTGGTGCAAAGTTTCTTGACAACCCAATATCATGATCCTAATGTCGAAGATTCTCTATCTGAAGATGCATGTGAAGGATCTCCGTTTGATTTTTTGGATATTTGGGATATGAACAATGACAAATCTCATGAATCATCAGCTCGGACAGAAATCGAAGGTTTCTTGAAGGTTCCACGAGTGAAGAGTTCCGTAGACCCTCTACATTGGTGGTCTACCAACAAGTTTCAAGCTATATTGCATCATGTTGTATTAAACAAATTTGTTATTGTTGGTAATTAATGAACACATTTTGATAGTATCTTTTTTTATGATTTGAAACGGATCCATTTTTCCAAGGATGTATAAAATGGCATGCGATTATTTGGCTATTCCAGCTTCATCAGCGTCTTCAGAGGAAGCTAACTCCAAAGCTCATGATAACTTCGACGATAGACAACGGTTGCATTCATGCACTTTCAAGGCCGAGATGTGCATACGATCTTGGATAGATCTACTTGATAGTGTTAATATTCCAATTCCTGAAGATATTAATGATGCATATGATACTTTAGATATCAATTTAGAAGAGATTATTGCCGAGGATGATGTTATTGAATACTTATACTTGGACAAGTGATTATTTTTGGAATATTATGACTTGGGACAATTATGACGATCAATTATTGGAATAGTTAACATTTTTGGAATAGTCAATTTTTTCTCGTTGTTTTTCTTTAATTATCTATTAGTTAAATTTGCCTTGCATTTCACATTTTATGTTTTCTTGTTGTTTTCCTCTGAGCCTTGTAACCATTCTGCATTTGGAACATATTGGAGGGGAATTGTTCAATTATAAATTGTGTTATGAAGTTCAATGATAAATTGTAATAGAATTGTGTAATGAAGTTCACAAACCGGTTTACAAGCCGTTTACCAAGCCGGTTCATAAACCGGTTTATCCCAAACCGGTTTAGGGATCGGTTCGGTTCAGGTTTGAAAACCCCTAAACAGTTTAGGCTTAGCCGGTTTGGCTTGGATAAGGCCAAACCGGCTAAGCCTAAACCGAACCATTGCCGATCCCTAGTAGGGACGTGATAGTTCCATCTTATTTGGATGCTCACTGACTCAAGAAAGGGAGAGGACAACCATGATTGTTGGATGAAGGCTAATCGTTGTCTTTCTACTCCATCGGATTTGCCTATGAGGCCATCATATTGGTTCTTTAGAGTGGCTACAACTTCACTCCATATCTCCTTCATTAACATTACTTGATGCACGGTTTGGTTGGAGAAGACCCGTCTACACCGTCGTTTCCATAGAATCCAAAGAGTTATTGGGCTCACCAATTCCAACACAACTTGAGCTTTGACATTAATAGGAGTTGAGTGGATATTGTTGATGGTGGGAAAACAAATCTCTTGTGTTTTTATCAGCAAATTCATCCCCCTCCTGATGTTCATACCTGTCAACTAGGGCATGCCATGATAACCAACATACATTTCCCCATTTGATTGTGCATTGCACCTAGCATAATTGCAATAGGCAGCCAACCCCTATCATGACGACATACATTTTGGCTTACATGGATTCAAATCCACATCTTCTTGCCAGTTTATGTGTTACAAACCTTTAACCATTATAGTAACATATACGATGTATAGTTATAATAATGATATTATTAGTTAATATAAGACATTTAGAGTATTAGTAGAACATTCTAGAATATACCATGAAATCATCTTAAATATCTAATTTAATATTCTAGAACATTCTAGAATACTCCATAAAGACCTATAAATAGGTGTCTATTCATCAAAACTCGGCATGGAAGAAAATGTGCCATCTTCATAAAACAATCTATTGTCGTGAGAATAACATCAAAACCCTTGGAAGGTGGTAGATCTGTAATGAAGTCCAATGAAATAGATTTCCATGAGCTCTCAAGAATAGGCATTGGTTGTAATAATCCACATGGATGATGCTTGAACATCCTGAACTCTTGACAAACTCGTCTACTATAGATCGGCTCACCCAAATCCAAGAAATTGTTTCGCACCATTTATGTGATGCTAAAAAACACTCAAAAGAAGGTTGTCGACCATCATCGACATGACCCATCGACTAAATTTCAAGTGGGAGACCGAGTATGACTCTTACAAGGTAATGTTAAAACCACGAAACATTGTTGTAAATTGGATTATCAACGTTTTGGCCCATACATATGTGATCTCTGGTAAAATCAATTATGTGACATTTGCCTTACTCTTCCTCCTCGTATGCATCTTCACCCGGTCTTCCATATTTCAGTTTTGGAGCCCTACACAACAAGCGCTATTCCAGGCCGCCTTACATCTCCCCCACCTCCAATCAAAGTTTCTGATGGCTCTGAATATGAAGTTGTTACCATTCTCAACTCCAAGATCGTCCACAACAAACTATATTATTTAGTTGACTGGTTAGGTTATACACCTAATGATGGACATGGGAGCCTTTCGAGAATCTTGCTAATGCCTCTGACATGGTTGTTGCATTTCACAACAAATATCCCATCAGCCAAGTCCGAAATCTTGTCTTACGACTCATGGAACTCGTCGTTGGAAAGGGGAAATAATGGACCATGAAGACATACATTTTGGCTTACATGAATTTTAACTCACATCTTCTTGGTCTGTGTTAAACCTTTAATCAGTATAGTAACATATATGATGAATAATTATAATAATTATATTATTAGTTAATATAAGATATTTAGAGTATTCTAAAACATTCCAGAATATTCCATGATTATCTTAAATATCTAAAATATTATACAACATTCCAAAATACTCCATAAAGACCTATAAATAAGTGTCTATTCATTCATTAGAACTCATTCAGCTCAACACCAGTCTTCACCCCTTAGCCTACTCTTTATCACTCTTGTTCTCTTATAATCTCAATCTCTCTCTCTCTCGTAAGTACCTTACCCTAGTGGTAAGTTGTTAACACTACAAGTACTGCATCGTGGGTTTGAAACCCAATCTCCTCAACCTCTCTATTTTATACTTCATATACTCTTAATTCACTAGATGCCACTATGGGATGTTGGAGTTGATCCCATGACCACCTGGTCTCCATTGGGCAACCTTACCAACTGAGCTACATCCATCTGGGCTCTCTCTCTCTCTTTCTTTCTCTCACTGAATCTTCCTTCTCTTCTACAATTGGAGTAGCAGTGGCACCACCACCCCCACCCAATGTTACTGCTCCACTAGATACAAAGCCACCACCACCAATGATTACTTGGAAGACAGTTGATGTGGGAGTAACATATGAGAAGGAAGAGGAGACAACCCCCCTCCATATTCAATGGGTCTCTGGGCAGTCCCACAGAGTATGTTGGATTGATTCTATTGCATTAGGGCACGCTACACAATTAGGAGAGCTAAGGTTCCCACACTTTTTAATTCTCTTGTTTGTTGTCTCAACAACTGCCCTTCGTTAATAACTAAATGAGTATTTGTATGTGATGTTTGAGTAATCATATTCTCTCTCTTTTCTGTGTTGACTAGGAGCATGTGACAATGTTTTAGATTTTTTACCAAATATCATTGTTATGTAAGGAGAAATGTAAGTAATAATGTGATCAGTGTTGTAGTTTGCAACGTTTAGTTTCATAATTCCAACAATTAACAATGTCTTTACATTAATTAAAGTTGCAATTGATGCTAATGTGTTATTGTAATTTGGATGAGTTTTACTAATATGAAAGAGTGATTTGGAAGCTTCGATATGCCATCAAAATTGCATTTCAAATGTCAACATTTTAATTATCTGGAGTTCTAATTATTGAAAATTGGTTGATTTTCTTTATATAAATATTGTGTGACAAACTTAGGTAAGTTTGCAAGAAACCGTGATAAGAAAATTGAATGATCTTGTGTTATTTCTTGATTTTGAAAAAGCTTATGATAGAGTAGATTGGGATTTTATGGAGGGAACACTACTTAGGATGGGTTTTCCCACCACATGGATATGAGGAGTGTCAGCATTATATCGTCATGCACATAGTTCTCTTTTATTTGCGGGGGATATTGGTAGGCGGTTTTCTATTTCAAGATCCATGCGACAGGGATGTCCACTTGCTCCTTTTCTGTTTCTATTAGTATCTGAAGTGTTTTCCATACATCTAAATTCTCAAGATGTAAATATTAAAGGTTTAGCACTATCTATGGAAAACGCTGGCGTGGATAGTGAGTTTGCTGATGATACAGCTCTATACGTTGCTGCCTCACAAGTTAATTTGTTACAGGTACAAAAAGTTGTGGATGATTTCTCACATGCATCCGGAGCATTGATAAATTGGGATAAATCATCAGGTTTTTGGATTGCTTTGGGAGATCCACCAGTTAATATACCTACCTTAGGTTTTACATGGATACCACATGGTCAATCCATTAGATATTTAGGTTGTAGAGTAGGTTTGGGTTTAAATGCAGACGATATGATTGCACCATTATTGTTAAGATTAAGGAATAAGTTAATATATTGGAACAAGGAGAAGCTATCCTTAGCAGGGCTGTCGTTGTAGCTAACTCAGTGCTCTTGTCTTCGATTTGGTATATAGCATCTACCTGGCTGTTTTCTAGGTCAATAATGCTTAAAGTTCAACGCCTTATACGTAATTTCATTTGGGGGAACACTATTGCAGACAATTCTGTAGCAAAGGTAGCTTGGTCGGTTCTTATACAATCTAAACAGAAAGGAGGTCTAGGTTTGATTGACCCTTTTATGCAAAGTAAAGCCTTAATTGCTAAACATGTCGTTAGGAGTTTATTGCCAGGTGATGAGTTATGGAAAAAGCTATGGATTAAGCACTTACATAAGGTCAAGCCCTCAGTAGGAGGGCAATGGCATGATAGTCTTAGGTGGTTTTTTAATTCAAATTTTCCATTACCTAATTCCAATGTTGGATCATTACGTTTCTTTAGTGGAATTTTTCAAGCATGGGAAACTTTGTGGCAAGCACTTGTTTTCTTGCCACCGAAAAATTATCATCAATTCATGCGTCAACCTTTGATATGGAATCCTTTATTTACGAATGAAGCTGCATGTGTTTTGGGTCTACGACCGAGGTTATCTTGGGCGGCAATGGACAGTGGGCCAACCCGTACAGTTGCGGATTGGATAAAGTTTCTACAAACTTCAGCACACGACCAAAAGAGTATGTTGTCTAATTTAAGAGGGGCAAGGATAATGTTCTCTCAATTGTCCATGGTGTAACAGGTCACACTACCAACTTTGTAGTTTGATTATGTTCAAAGTTGGTATGGTATGTTTTCAACATTTAATATACTAATAGGAGCTCGTTTATATCATCATAATGACAATTTTTATTGTTACGAAGTTTTGGACAATGGTAGATTGATATTAGTGGCGGAGGAGTCTTCAATTATGTCCAATGCAAAGCAGTTGCTAGTGAGAGTAATTGCTAGATTAGATAAAAAAATATTTTCCAATCCTAGTCCGTTAATTGCTAACTATGCATCTCATATTTGGGTTTTACACTCTAGGCCACTTGTCGATATGCAGTGGGACCCATCAAATTATGGTTGGAAAGTGTCCATGTCTGACGCAACGAATAAGATCCTTCCATTCTTCTCATATTTGGTGGCATTGGGTAGAAACTTTATGTTGAATCAGACCAAGTCTGTCCCAACGGGAAAAAAGTATTGGGAGGAAGGTAATGTCTCCTCGTCTCATATGAGGATGTTTTGGAAAAGGTTTTGGGTAACTAAATGTATGAATAAGATATTGCATTTTCGCTGGTTGATGATTCACTATGCATTGCCAGTAGGTGAACTATTGAGGGGTCCTGTGAGTGATCGGTCATGTGTTATGTGTGGGTTTGCATCTGAGTCACTGCATCATGTATTTTGGGAATGTGTGTTCGCTAAAAGGTTTTTGTTTCGAATTCTTAGACTTTTAGGTCGTAAGTATACCTCGACTATCTTCACGTTGTCGCGTTGTTACGCGCGTGCGTGGAGAAAGGCGGGACCACGGGGGTCTTGGACTAGGGAGTGATGGAGCGTAGGAAGTTGTGCCTCACCGTTTCCGGGGCATCCCAGAAGCACACCGGAAGCAACCGAAGGGAGAGAGAGAGAGAGAGAGCGCTTAACACCGACTCACGCACACTCGCTCACACACACACACACACAGCCTTAAGTACAGGAAGTGCAGGAAAGGGGAAGCACCCGACACCAACGAAGACGCGAATATACACAGACAGACGCAAACGTATATATGTATATAAAAGAAGAATACATTCCCGGCTTTGAGCCGTTCCAAGGCAAGTTACAGTAGTCGTCAGCTGCCAAGCCGCCGTCGGGGAGCTCACGGGCTCGTCGCGCCGAGCGGGGTCTTGCGCAGGAGATGAGCTGAAGCAAACCCTAAGCGAACACGAAGGAGAAGAAGAGGAAGAAGAAGCTAACTCTAAACCTAACGGTATACCCTCTAATGCAAAATGGGCAACCCTTTCCCAAAGGGCGTTCCCTTCCTTTTATAGAACAAGGAAAGGGATACAATGTGGGACAAATCCCGACTTACATGGGATCGTCTGCCCCGACTTGACTACTCTTCGGCGCCATAAAGGCGCCCTCGATATTCACACTAAATGTACATGGGTGCGTACACACGCTGCACCCCGCCGATATAGCCAATGTTTCCCGGTTTCCGCCTCTGGCCGAAATTCTTCACGACATCCGCCCCCACCTAATTGCACGTCCACCGATACATGCCAAATCTGGTTGAAGGGTGAGAGATTTCGGCCGATGAGAAACCGGTCTCCCGTGATCCGCATCTTGGCTTGTTGCCGGTTTGATCCGTCGGCTTCGAGTCTTCCTTCGCACTTGCCTCCTCGTAGGCCCGTTCGACCCATCGATGGGTCCTCTGCCGCGATCTCCGTAGTACGCGTACTTCCGCTGGCCCTTGTTCGGCCGTATGAATGCCCCGCTTCCCACCATATGCCCGACGTCCTCCCGCCGCCACCTTCCTTCTCCATGGTCTTACGTCGCCGCGTCGGCTCGAACCGCCATGGTCTCCGGAATAGTGTGGAGGATCCCTTTTCGGTCTTCTCCGCGCTCGCCTTCCCGCTCCGGCACCTCCGTGTGCCACATACCCTCGTCCGTTGTTTGGCACCGCCTGTGCCGTACTCCGGTTCATTGCACGCCTCGTCGGCCCCTTTCCCGGTTTCGTGCTACTGCAATAGGTCCTGAGTCTTTCGTTTGCCGTCGTCCCCTCGCCCCCACCAGCTTGTCATCCCGGCTTGCCGTGTCAGTCTTCGCTACTTCGATGGAGCTACCGAGACCTACGAAGCGAGTGTGGAGGATCCTCCTCCGGCCTTTCTTGCCATCCCCTGACTCCGACCCTATGTAGTCCACTAGGCACTTGTCACCTCGTTCTCGGCACCTCCCTTGTGTCGTCTTCCGCTTCCTTCGTTCGGCCCCGCTTCCGCGCCGAACACCGTCCCGTAGTCACGCTTCGATCCGGCCCACGATGGCCACTTGCGAGACTCTTGTTCTGTCCCAGGTGTGCCTTTCCGGCCTGACACACCTCCCCGTGTTTGCCCCTACCGGCTCCTTCTGAAACCTCGTGTCGTCGGGTCATGTTCCCTACCGCCACCGTCCTTCTCCCTCGGTCTTACGTTGCCACGTTGGCCGAACAGCCGGAGTCTCCGGATCGGTGTGAGGGTCCCATAGGACTGGACTCCGTTTCTATGCTTGTCGAAACTCGGGTGTCTTTTGTTTGAGTCCCTCCCGGGCTCTCCTCGTGTCTTCCGCGTAGTCAGGTCTCGTTTCCCGCCGCCACCAACCTTCTCTCTCTGTCTCATGTTGCCACGTTGGCCGAATTGCTGGAGTCTCTGGTTAGTGTGGGGATCTCATAGGACTAGACTTCCTTATGCCCATAGCCTTCGTCACCTCGCCGCCACCGTCAGTATCTTGGTCTTACGTCGACCACGTTGCCGACTGCCGAAGTCTCTAGAACCGGTGTGAAGGATCCTCCGTAGACCGCCGATTTGTCTTCCCGACCCTGTCCCGGGTCGTCCTTTTCCGCATGCCAAGAGGGCGTTTTGTTCCGCACCCTCTCCCGTGGTACCGACATACCGTGTCCTCGGCCTCTCCGTAGGCCTGCTCTCTTCCTCCCTCCCGGAATGGTCATCCGGGAGTCCGCTCCGCCCGGTTCTCGCTCGGGTTCGTTCGTCTTTCTCCGGATTGCCGAGTCCCGTTCTCCTGTCGCCACCGATCTCTCTTGTCGGACTCACGCCGGCACTCAGGCCTGCAACCGGATCGATGTAAGGAATCCCATAGGACCGGCTTTCATTCTCTTTCCAAATCTCGACCTTCGCCTGGTCGGTCTTTCTCCCCATGTAAAAGAGGGCGGCTCGTCCCGCACCCCCTTCCGTATCGGCACTTTCATGCCGAATCCAGCCCCGATCGAATGATCCACGACCGGATTACGCTCCACCTGTATCGGAATGCCGATCTATTCGTGCCGCGTCCGTCCTCGACCTCCTCGCAAGCTGTTTCCCATCCGACTTCGCTGGCATCGTGCCAGGACTCCTCGGTACCGCCATCCATCTCCTCGGTCTTACATGGGCATACGGGCCCGAATGCCGAGTTCTCCGGAATCGGGTCCATGAGCTTTCGTCCGTTCCTTACCCGTATCGTCTCGCCGGTGATTCTTGGTCCATCGCCGCCTTCCTCCGCTTGGGACTCACGTGGGCACTCGGGCCCGACTGCCATCGTCTCGGGAGCAAGTGTGGGAAGACACAAAGAATCACTCGTCCGTTTTACGCCCTTGTCCGTAGCCACCGACTCTTCATGGTCGGCGGTCGTCTTCTTACCGATCGCGCAAGCCCCGTCTGGGCTTGCTTCCCCAACGACCGGGATCTCGGGCTGACACGCCCGAAACCGCTGGTCCCAACGTTTCGATTCCGCGATCGGTGTCTCGGCCTCGTCCTTGGCCGTTCTATCTCTGCAAGTCGAGAGGGCGTTTCATTCCGCACCCTCTCCCGTGGTACTGTCGTACCGATCTTCCGTCGTCGCATGGGGCAGGTCCGTCTCCTCAATCCCGGCTTGCGGCCTTGATCTTTCCTCTTCCTCGAGCATCGCCTCGAGAGCTGCGTACGCCTCTGCAATCCTGGCCCCAACGCCGACCCTTGCCAACTCTCTTTGTCGTTCGGCCTCTTCCCGCTGTGATGGCACGCCGTCGTGTACCTTCCTCTTAGCCTTCTCGGCTCGCTCGTTGTCTAGCCGTTGGCACACCCTTCCGACCTTCGACCAGTCCTTCGTAAGCCCATTCGTTCCGTCATCGTCTTCGAGCTCAATCCCGATGGCTTCCCGTTCCGCTCGGTCGATCGACCTGACAAACAAAAGGACTTTGTCCACCCCCACCAAACTTTGTTTCCGCTCCGAGAGCCGAGCAAGCCGTCGCTCAAACTCTCGGAACGCCTTGGTCGCGCCCCGGTGGGTCTTTGCCGATGCTACCCACTGGTCAAAATCGTGCCGTCCCCGACTCTTCCGCCGTCCTCCGTATGCCTTCAGGAGCGCCTCTTCGAAGGCCTCCCACGAACTATGAGCCTCACGGAGCTCCTTTATTTCCGCATGCATCCGGACAGCCACGACCCGACAGAAGAACTCCAGCCTCAACGCCTCGTCTACGCCATGCTCCTCCATTTCCGCGTTGTAGGCTTCCAAGTAAGATGGAACTTTGTCCCCGTTGAAACGGCCGACTCTTTCGACCACTCCTCGCTCAACCGCCTGTTGCGTTGCTTCTCGCCTCATCACCACTCGTGCCGACTCCAACACCACTTCGGCCACCATCTCTGCAAGGTCATCGTCTTCCGACTCCATCCTCCCTCGCCGCCTTTCACGTCGGGTTCACCAAATATGTCGCGTTGTTACGCGCGTGCGTGGAGAAAGGCGGAACCACGGGGGTCTTGGACTAGGGAGTGATGGAGCGTAGGAAGTTGTGCCTCACCGTTTCCGGGGCATCCCAGAAGCACACCGGAAGCAACCGAAGGGGGAGAGAGAGAGAGAGAGAGAGCGCTTAACACCGACTCACACACACTCGCTCACACACACACACACACACACACAGCCTTAAGTACAGGAAGTGCAGGAAAGGGGAAGCACCCGACACCAACGAAGACGTGAATATACACAGACAGACGCAAACGTATATATGTATATAAAAGAAGAATACATTCCCGGCTTCGAGCCGTTCCAAGGCAGGTTACAGTAGTCGTCAACTGCCAAGCCGTCGTCGAGGAGCTCACGGGCTCGTCGCGCCGAGCGGGGTCTTGCGCAGGAGATGAGCTGAAGCAAACCCTAAGCGAACACGAAGGAGAAGAAGAGGAAGAAGAAGCTAACTCTAAACCTAACGGTATACCCTCTAATGCAAAATGGGCAACCCTTTCCCAAAGGGCGTTCCCTTCCTTTTATAGAACAAGGAAAGGGATGGGTTACAATGTGGGACAAATCCCGACTTACATGGGATCGTCTGCCCCGACTTGACTACTCTTCGGCGCCATAAAGGCACCCTCGATATTCACACTAAATGTACATGGGTGCGTACACACGCTGCACCCCGCCGATATAGTCAAAGTTTCCCGGTTTCCGCCTCTGGCCGAAATTCTTCACGACAACGTGGGGTGCAGACTTTTGGGGAATGTTGGATCAACAAACGGCCTTTTATCATTATCAACATTCTTCTTTGTCTTTACATGTGAGAAGTTTTCAAGTATTCCAAGTATATGCTACCTCAAGTTCCTTGCATGGAATCAAGTTCTTTTCGCGGAGTTATGTGTGGCAAATTGTTTCCTCTTTGGGTTTATGGGTTCTTTGGAAAGCTAGGTGTTCCAAGCTATACAAGGATGAAAATACTCATGTTGTAGAACAAGTTAAGTCTTTTTGGGACTTATTGGTTCATACAGTTAAAGATGATTATGACAGTTGTAAGGGATCAAGAAACACAACTAGTCGAAAAAGAAGGAGAATTAGAAGAGTTTGGTCATCTATTCCTATCATGTTGGATGTAGAGACTAATGTTAAGTGGAATTACATACCACCTCGTTGGTTGTTCCCGCCACCAGCACCGTCCTTAGAGCATACAACATGACTCAACATGGAAGAGGTGATTGGGGTACATAGTAAGAGTTTTTTCATAAAAGAAGTTTTTCGCGGTAATCTCCGATATGTTTGGTGCGGATAGTGAAGCAGGTGCTTTATCTTACATAGGGATGATGATCTTTACCTTACATAGGGATGATGATCTTGATCCCTTAGATAGGACGAATGATAAGGTTGTTTCATAAGGACAAGAGTGTATGCATTCATTTTTGTTTATGTAGGTTTAAGCTATTGGGGATACTTGATAACAGTGAGCTGATTGATGGGGAATTTCGTGGACATTGGCAAGATGCTAATACGCGAGATGGCTGATGTGGATTGAATGAAGAAATTTTGTCTGTGATAAGGATGAGTGAAGATGTTGGGGGTGTCGTAGCCGACTATCATGAGTGGGTGAGGAAACTTTTACACTAATTTTTGTTTTTTAATGCAGGATTTTCATGAACATTGCAAGATGCTAATCGGCAAGATGGTTGATGTGGACTGAATGAAGAATTTCTCTTTTGTGATAAGGATGAGGGAAGATGGTGGGGGGGTCGAAGCCGTCTATCATGAGTGATGAAACTTTTAGACTAATTGTTTTGTTATTGATATAGGTTTTTTTGTGGACATTGGCATGAGGCTAATTGGCCAGACAGTTGATGTGGACTGCGAAGAAAATTTTTCTGTGATAAGGATGAGTGAAGATGGTGGGGAGGTCGAAGCTGACTATCACGAGTGGGTGAGGAAACGTTTAGACTAATTTTTTGTTGATTAATACAGGATATGCGTGGACATTGGCACCATGTTAATCGGTGAGATGGCCAATGTCGACTGAACGAAGAAATTTTTCTGTGTTAATTAGTGAAGATGGTGGGGAGGGTCGAAGCCAATTATCAGGAGTGGATGAGGAAACGTTTAGACTAATTTTTTGTTGATTAATACAGGATATGTGTGGACATTGGAAGCATGTTAATCGGGTTTTTGGCAAGACGTTAATCGGCAAGATGACTGATGTGGATTAAATGAAGAATTTTCTGTGATAAGGATGAGTGAAGATGGTGGGGGAGTCGAAGCCGTCTATCATGGGTGGGTAGAAGATTATGGTCTAACCGGCGCATGGCTGTTGTGAGAACGTGAAGGTTGTCATAAACCAGAGTGTTGATGGTAGAGAGTATCATGTTTACTTCAAGTGGCATGTACTTCATTGATTGTTTTGGTGTTTTCAACTGCAACAGCTGAAGAAGGCCTTGATGTATAAAAATTTCTCAAAAGCAATCTATTGTGGATAACCAAGGTATATATGTTGAGCAGGATTACCAACAAGATATAATCCCAATTCAAAACCAGGTTCAATCTTGCATTGGAAAAAGGCAGAGAAAGGTATATAAAGATTGAGAAGATGGGCGCAGGCTTAAGACAAACCAGGTTTTGGCAATGTTTAAGCCGATGTTTACAGGTACAAGAGGTTGGACAGGTTATGAATCTTGCATTGGAAAAAGGCAGAGAAAGGTATATAAAGACTGAGAAGATGGGGGCAGGCTTAAGACAAACCAGGTTTTTTGGCAATGTTTAAGCCGATGTTTACAGGTACAAGAGGTTGGATAGGTTATGAAACTTGCATTGGAAAAAGGCAAAGAAAGGTATATAAAGACTGAGAAGATGGGCAGGCTGAAGAGAAACCAGGTTTTTTGGCAATGTTTAAGCCGATGTTTACAGGTACAAGAGGTTGGATAGTTTATGAGCTTTTGAAAGTCGTATGTGATGCTTGATAATGCACACCCTCTAAAGTAACTTTGGATGTACACAGATTTTGCATAGTTACACCTGGTCTAAATTATTGTTTAGCCTTGTTTATCTTAAAATTGCCAAAGCTAGAAGAAGACTACGGCCAAGAAGCAGCATATTACCTCGGCAGCTTGATTGGAGAGAGGGGATTTTTACTGCCAAAGTGGTAGAAAAGGACACATCACATGGAAAGTTAAAGGCCAAGGAACGGGCACAAAATTGAGTGTTATTCTGTATGAGATTGAGCCATTTGAATCTGTCTTATTCTGTATGAGATTGAGCCATTTTCTGTAGGAGATTGAAGAAAAGCAGATGGGATGCCAAAGAGAAACTAGTTGAGTCTATGATGAATACCCAATTTTTTTCAAGTAAAAGAAGGAGGTGGATGTATTATGTGGCTTTCATTATGGGTTTTGATTTGTTCTATGGTTGTTTGATTTGTTCTATGGCTGCGTCATCGAGATGTCTCCAAAACATCGTACATTTTCAACATATGATCCCATGGAATATAAATCGATGGTAGTGGCAAAGAAGTTAAATGGCAGAGAATGGTTCTGGTTGGACAATGTCCCACATGTTCAAGCAAAGGTGAATGGAAAAGAGGTATGCTCATGTTGGACTTGAAAGCAATTGGATTCGAGCTAATGTTTTATGATAGTGGAAGTCAATTTCAAAGGTGTCAAATGCTACAGGTGATAAAGAGGCTTATTCGTGCTAAAGTGGAGGCCTTCTCAAGGTTTATATGTGGTCTTATAGCTCGACGTAGCAATGGAATTTTCTCAAGGTTTATATGTGCTCTGCTAGCAAAGGTGTTATTGGCAACAATGTAGTTTTTTGATAATATGTATTTGTGCAGAGGAAACAGTATTATGTACTATTTGTATATTGCCTTTGGCTTTTTATTAATACCAATGGAGCATATTTTTATGGAAAAAATAAAAAATAAAAAAATTGAATGATCTTGTTTGAGCTAACAAAAATAATTAGCCACCTAATGGGGCAAGTGCTAAAAGATCAACGTAAGGTACAACAATTACATGACGATATGATGTGGTTTATGTGATTTATTGATGAGGCGATAAAGGTTATAGTAAAATAATACTACTCAATGAGTAATATCCTCTACCTAATTAGAAAAACACAAACCAAGTGATATACTATTTTCTAGAATTGTAGAGATCACATTTGATAAACTTATAGAGAAATTATATCCTTCAAAGTTGGAATAGCCCCAATCAAGTATTCATTGGCGTCCTAAGCTACATTTCTTCATTGTTAAAAAAATTTGGTCGAGCTTATGCTTTGTGTATGATTGTCATGCATTCATCTTGTAAGAGACTTTTTGAACATGTGCACAAATTCGACCCCACAAAAGCGTGCCTTGCATATTTTTGGCCTCATCCTTCATATATTATATCTAGATATATAAATGTGATGGTATGGTATTGCTTGTGGTTTGCAAGCTAGGTGTTCATGGTATGTTAGACCATGCATATATATTACTAACATCAAGGCGTTACTAATTCACTTTCCACGACCCAAGGGTTACAATACAATTAGGTACGGAACACGCCCTTTTAATGAAAAGTATACTCCTTACTAACTAGAATCCCTGAAAACGAGATCCTTTTGCATGTCTAGCCAATTATAAGGAACTTCATTGCTCACGGACAAAAAAATTCAATGTCTTGAAACAATATTTTGAAACATAAAATATAATATTAGAAGCACATCTCAAGGGATTTACAACTTGATGTTTTGCATGCTCTACCTACACCTTTTGGGGGCATATTATTTTCAATGTGTCTCCATCAAGAATAATGAACAACTCATGTATCAAGACATATTATTTTCATGTCGTGTGTTGATGATTGTGATAGTACTATCTAGAGTTTTAACATTTTCCAAGAGGCCTCCATGAATTAGTGATTGAGTACAACCCTCTTGTAATCAATGAGTCATATAATTGATTCCTAGAGGATTCTTTTAAGTTTTAACCAAGTTGTAACGTTACATAAAATGTCAAAAGTATATACAATTTATGGTATCGTATGAATATTCCTGCACTAACTCAATGGTGGCCCAATATGAAGTAAATGGTCACACACACACACACACACACACACATATATATATATATATCTTCAATGTTAATTACCAAGGGAGATGATGCAATGTGGTTGAGCCCACAAATGTGAGAGTTTCCAAAGCAATCGAGAACAAATCATTTTCAGTAGGACAATTGATTCTACCGAGGAAAATGAGTATTTTGTTGATAAGAACACACTGTGAGTCATGACAATAGGTCATCACCATACACATAGATAAATTATGGAAATCTAGAAAAATGTAGCCTTTGGTTTTGATGCCAACACTAAATGCACGTGAAGTTTTGCATTTCTCTAAGAGCCGGAACAAAGCTAGGTAGAGATGCAAACGATGAAAGCTAAATATCTATTAAGTGGAAGTTAAAAGGAGAGAGAGAGAGAGAGAGAGAGAGAGAGAGAGAGAGAGAGAGAGATCACAAATGTAGCTCAATTGGTGGCTTTTGATATGCATTCAACCCCTATATTTTCGTAGTATCACCAAATACATCAGTGCATTTGCTCATATTTGAAGGTCCTAACGCGTAGTTACTAGAAATATACCTTACCACCAAAATATAGCCCCAATTGCAATTGTTTCCCAACATATGTGTCCATCTAAGGAGTCTTTGAAATCTCATCAAATGATTTATTCAACATGCAATGCTTCGTTCTTGAATACATTTGACAGAAATGAAACTTCAACGTAAACAACCAATTAGAGAGAGAAATTTCTAAAAGAGAAGACAAAAATAGAGAGCGAGGTTTATTTGCATCAATCCAAGAGAAAGGTAACGAATGTTATTCTTTAACATGCCTTTGGATGTAATCGTGACACTTTTGCAATAAATGTTTTTATTCTAGCTTGCCTTCATCCTCTAATTGATCTCTGTGTATCTACATTTCATTGTTCTTTTGTAGGTGCTTGAACTTCTAGCTTTCGAGTATTGATGGGATGGCGAGTATACACCAATTTGTAGTCTTGACTTTAATGTAATACCCTTAACTAGCATGTGGTCAATCCTCTATCATCGAGACTCAACTCATTAATGGATGAATTATATAAAACGTTTTTCAAAATAATAACGAATCCTCTTTAAAAAGTGTTATTTTTGTAGCCCATGATTATTATTAGTTGATATATCATTCATAATACTTTGAATGGCGCAAAATGTTGTGGAATTAAACCAAGATATTGTAATTAAAAAAGAGGGATGATGAAGTAAGTTGGGCATTTTACTACCCAACTCATGTCTCATGATATGTATGGGTTATGATACGAGGATGTCACATTTAACTTTTGAGTTAGGGCTAGGCGCACTGTTATATGATATGCTTAGTGAAGAAGTGAAGAAGGTGACATGTTTGCCACACATTGACCCATTGTTACTTGCTTTTGCTACAATTTTTGTTATGATACATACTTGGTAGAACACGAGGAAATTGTTCAAACATCGCCAAATGATTTGTTCATGTTTTGAAAGAACTCGGATGATAAAATAGTTAAAGTTGTGAATGTGTGGTATGTGTTTGCTTTCATGTTATGGTTACTTGTTAATATGGGTACATTGGTGCTTATTTGATGTATTGAGCACCACCTAGGTGACTTGGATTATATGATCGATACTAAAATAAGGTAATGGTTGTCATCACTTAGGTTATCTTGTTAGTATTGATGTCCCAACATCTAAATGTTCAATGTGGATGTCAAGTACAATCCTAACACTTTGGTTGCCCGATTGAGTGTTGTTGAGTCTATAAACATTTTATGTGGATCTCTAATATATGTATTGGACGTCTCAAGCTTGTCATCACTTGCTCCACTCAAGGCAACATAACAGTCAATCACAAGTCCCGTGACTTTGTTTGCCATTTCTATCATGGATGAATATTAAACCATTTTATCAAATTGGTCATTGCGTAACATATTTATTTCAAAATAAATAGTGAGACTATACATTACATAGGTTTCCTAGACTCGTCGTATATGCACTCCAAAGCACCACAAGGGAATAAGACCAAATTTGGAGGATCTATGGTAGCAATACGATTCAATGTGTTAAAATATATGTGAGTTGGAACTCAACCTTAGGTGGAGATAAATTGTTATCTCATAGAAATGTTGGTATCTATCACGATAAGTCCAGGATTGTCAAAAGCCTCATGGTGGCATGTTGCCGATTGTACTCTACCTTTTCAATGCCCACATTTTTTTTTCTTGGAAACAAAATTGGCGAATGGATACTTGTCCAAGTACATGCAACACAATAATTCTTGGGCAATTACGGGTGCACTTATTTTTACAACTCTTGAATTGGGATGGAAACGAAAATATGAAGTCTAAATTCAATCACACGGCAAAGCTTGTTCTTGATGTAGGAAGAACATGTGATATGCAAATGTGTGTACATGGGGGCAAGATGGGGAGAGGGAGAACATACAAGCATATCAATGGATGAGACAAAGCAATGAGAAGTACAATACACCAAAATAGATAACATGACAATGAATTAACATATGAGGCTATTGTTGATAATACATAATTATGTTTCCTTCAAAATCAAAGATATGCTTCCCTCCCCTGTCTCAAAATAAAGTAAGCGAACATGAACTAAGTTTTTCCTACCACATGATCTATACACACTCACAACCACGTGATCTACACACACACACATAACGACCATGTCATCATCAATTGGGTGATTGTGAAAAAATGGGGTTGGTAAGTATGAAAAATGCTATGTTTATTGCCAACATAGGTACAACCATGAGAATCATGATCTCTTGCATATGATCATGTTCGGGAACAATGTCCGGGTGAATGAATAAAATGGATGCAAGCCCAACCTTGTCTATGAAGGAAGAAGGGGGTTTCTTAGGCTTAGGTCTCTCTCTCTCTCTCTCTCTTTCTTAGGCTTAGTTTCTTAGACGTTAATATATCTTTCTTTTCTCTCTCTCTCTCTCTCTCTCTCTCTCTCTCTTTCTTTATCTCTCTCATATAGATATATATCACATATGTACATATGTATGTGTGTTTGTGAAGGAAGAAGAAGAGGGTTTCTTAGGCTTAGGCTTAGGCGCTTAGGCTTAGGTTCTGTCTCTGTCTCTGTCTCAAACACACACATACACACATGTATGTATGTATGAATGTGTGTTAAAAACTTTAAAGCAAAGATAAAAAGAAGAGTGAAAAGGAAAACAGTTTGTGTGTGTATATATATACATATATGATATACATAAATATATACAGATATAATATCATGTATGTATAATATATATTATACATTTATACATACTTACATATACTGTTATACATATACATTATATCATAGTACGTAAAATTCGTGTTCGTCTAGCATAACATTCGTTTTCCTACGTTGGAAAACGAATGAGAATGTTAGTAAAACATTCTTGTGTGAATTTTTTTTTTGTTTTTCCCTATTTTTTTAATGCTTTTTTTTTCCATTTTTAGGCTTATTTACCTCAAAATAAATAGTTAATCCAAAATTATGGTATTTATCATTCTTTGAGGGTGTTTTTCTTTCACGATTGATTGAAAACATTCGAGAATGAGAATGTACGTATGGTTCATAGTATGCATTATATATGGTATACATATACTGTTATACATATACTGTTATACATACATATATACTGTTATACATATACTGTTATACATATACATTATATATGTATAATGTATATATACTATTGTATATACATACATAGCAAAGTGACAGGGGAGCAGGAAAAAAAAGCAGAACAGGTTGGGTTTTTCTGTATGGAGCAGCAAAACATGTGGGATAGACAGGCAATGCCCAAAAGCTAGAGAGAGAGACACACACATAGACAGGCAAGGTATAGAGAGAGACAGAGAGACAGAGAAGAGAGATGGAGATAGATAGATAGATAGATAGATAGAGAGAAAGACTAGGAGAGACAAAGACAGAGAAACAGAGCACCATCTCTTCTCTCTCTCTCTCTCTCTCTCTCTCTCTCTCTCATTCTTTCTTATCCATCATCTCCTCCTCCTCCTTCTTTGTGTGTCTGGAGCCTCTCTGCAATAAATCTTATTGGGTAATCATTTTTGGTCTGAGAATGGAGATGAAGGACATGAGAGTATGGCTGGACCCACTGATCCATGTCTTTCCCTTCACATTCTCCTCCACTGATCTCCTCCAAACATCTTCCTCATCTTTCTTCTCTTCTTCTTCTTCTTCGTCGTCGCAGCATCATCATCCTCAGCTCAGAGACTTCTACCTGGTCCTCTACTTTGCTGCTGCATTCCCTGTTCTTCGCTTCTTTCTGGATATCTTCCTCTTTGAGGTAATGCCGCCAATTACAGATTTACAAAAATTAAAATTTATTGTAGATTATGGTCGTATCAGACTTTTTAGATTAAGATTGTATTAGATATTTATATTAAGGTTACACTAGATATCTAGATTAAGGTTATATCATAGTCTAAGGTTATATTACATATTTAGATTACTTTTACATCATAGATTTGGATAATGTATTAGAGATTTGGATAATGTATAAGAGATTTAGGTAATGTATAAGATATTTGGATAATTCATCAGAGATTTGGTTAAGATCCGCCCTTTCACTTTCCATTTTTTTTTTGTTTCTTGTTCAGTAGGAATGAAGGTAGTTAAAATTAAGGTTAGATCTTTGATTTGTGGCTATATAGATGATGCAGAGAAGGTGATCGTATATTCTTCCCTTATCAGAGGGTTTATTGGTCAGAGGTATCATCAGAAGGAGCCTTATAATAAATGTTCTGAATACCGTATAGAAACATGGGCAAAAGTAGTTTATTTTCCACATTATAGAAAATTCTAGGTTTCTTGTGTTTGTGTGTGTGTATGAAGATACACGTATATCTAATGTATGTACATGGATCCTAGTGAAACTTGAGCCTTCATTGCATTGCAAAATGCCTTTAAACTTAGGGGCTGAAAAAAGCTCACAATATTGAACCATGTAGGAAAAATATGAGGGAAAGTGGGTCCCTTTCAACATGGAAAATGCCTTAAAACGTCTTTTTTGTATCTGTATCTATATATATATGTGGAAGTGATATGCTCAGCACTGCACATAGCCAGCTAGGTATAATGAGCCTCTCTTGTAGAAGTCTATAATATTGAACACTGCTGAAAAACATGAGTAAAAATGAGTTCTGTGAAAATACCTAAAACTTCTTGTTGGACCATAACTCCTGTTAGTTATGTATGCTCCACATCATTGAACAATCGCAGGAAACACGAGGGAAAGTGGGCTCTTCCTGCATGAGAAAATGTTATAGCTTCTTGTACACATGTGGAAATTACCTGCTTTATTTGATTATTCTAAATGATGATGTTTCAGTGTATATTTAGGTGATTATTAAGACATGATTTTACCCACATTTGTTAACTGACTAGAAGCTATTCTCATATATTCTGCTTAAAGGAAACTTTCCACATATCCTTGTTTCCCAGGTTGGATTGAACATTACAGATGTTGATTTGATATCTTTGTATTTTATGCAGAAACTAGCTGCCTGGTTTCTGAAGTTAAATGGGAAGAATTCATCAAAGGATATGGGAAAATTATCTAAAACAAAGGAATCCTTGTGGAAACTGTTATGTTATACAGCCTCAGAAATATTCATATACAATTTCAGTAATGAGGAGCCTTGGTTCTATAACACTGCAGAATATTTCAAAGGGTGGCCACATCAAGAATTCAGGTAAGAGATTACATCCAAATAATTGTTCTCCTTGTATGTATGAAATATATCATATTCAAAAGCAGCAGTTTGAGAAATATTTAAATAAACCATATTAAGAGGTTAATATCAAAATGCATGCTAGAAATCAATTGCCTTTTGTATCATGTACCTCAAAGATCTAGGATTGCAAGTGTACCTCTCTTCGTTTTGGTTTATCATCAATTCAATCTGAAGGGAGGCTGGAGTTCTCCATAACTACATCTAAATCAACGAAATTGTGATGCTATCCCAGGCAAAGCGATTTTCCATAAGATACTTAAGTCTTTCTGATTTTCCGTAAGGTCAAATACCATGGGTTAATGAGATTTTAGAAGGCATTTTGATGTCCTTGAAAGGGTTCTTTTTTCCGCTATTTAGAAAAGCTAGATACAGATATATTTAAGAATAATACAGTAATATGATCGATATCACTCTCACATATGTCTCAAATATAGTAAATACCTTTAATATGTAAGACATGGCTGTTTGAGTTTACTCAATAACTTCAAATGTAACAGCATTTCTTTTTTGTCTCTATTACAGATCTCCATTGAAGATATACTATACTGTCCAATGTGGTTTCTACATGTATAGTATTTTTGCACTAATTGTATGGGAAACGAGGCGGAAGGACTTTGGTGTGATGTTGTCTCATCATATCATTACATCAGTGCTTATTGGATACTCATACTTATCCAGGTAACATACATGTCCTTGGAAGAATAAGTTGCCACTGTATTTGTTTGTTCATGTAATGAGTGGTTTCTAGTATGATCTTTGCAAAATGTATATAACTACAAAACATAAATAATGATTTGCAACTATTGGCTACATAATGCCTAGGCTGCTGTCATTATATGCATGTGTGCCTGCCTCATGGTAATACTCTTATCTTACTACATGAAGACACACAAATTAAATTCATGTGTGGAAGGTTTGGTTCTGCTTTACAGCCCAATATGTATTCCTGCATAAGAGAGGTAGTTGAGCTTTTATGAAAGGAAATAATAAGTAAGAAACAAGTGATTTGCTGTACGAAACTGGACGTTTGTGACAATTCTATAGTCAATGAACCATAATTTCACTATATTCACGCGTATAAATTTGCTGTGAAGTTTTACAGAATTCTTCAATCACTCTAATAGTGTCTCCAAAATTACTCCAATAAGGAGTCTCCTGGGCATATTCTTTTAGAGCCAAAAAGACTGCTGTCTTATTACCAATATAACTCGGTATGGGCATGCCAAGCAAAACTACTTACGTTCACCCAAGGATTATGGACTGACATGAACCATTTTCATTGTTGGAGAAGATTTGCCAAATTTTAAAGTGACAGTCTTCTTATGGAAGAGGTCTAGTTTTGATCATTGCCAACACAAAAAACGTTTTTATGCAGAATATGTTTAGTGACACTCCACCTTACCCAATGGCTCATTGAACAGTGTTGAATCCATACTTGAGTATATTCTCATTTGATAGAGTTCTGTAGGCATCAAGAACTTTCTTTGTATCAAGCTTCTTTTGGAAGAAGAACTTGGAAGGGATAATTAAGCTATCCAAGACAAAGCCTCAGAATGAAATTGTGGAATATCCGAGGATCCAGAATTAGAACTAGAATGGGCTGCCTAATCTATTCAATCTTTTACGCACATAAGGAGAGCAGAAGAGATACTACAAATTCAAGAAAACTATTCAAGTACTATGATTTGGAGTTGTAAAAAAATTCTTAAGTGATCATGCAATTATGACTAGCATATTGCTATGAAATGCATAAAGTATTCTTCATGCGATGAGAAACTTGCTATCAATTTCCGGAAATTGTTCTGTCCGTGGTTTTTCAGTATGCTTATTTTAACTTTTGGATTTGGGTTACTAAGTTTTGAAATTGAAAGTTTTAAATTCGATTTTTTATAAATCTTGACTCGTAAATCTGGAAATCTGTCTCTTTTTGTTTCACCCAAATGTTTTACTTTGACTTGGTGATGGCTGAAAGGTTTCAAGGTGAAATTTTACATGTGGCCTCCAAAGCGTCCTAATTTTTATGGTCAATATTTGAAATGTATGCCAAGACGAATTTGGATGTAAGATTAACTTGCAATTCCAATATCTCTACTATCAAATGCAGGGCGTGTTGAAACTGCCAATGCTGATTACTGGTATCCAAATTTGATAATCAATGTAATAATTGTAGCAAAAAACTTGTTTCATGCAAAACATCTTACAGCAATTTTACAAATTTCAGATTCTTTTTTGCATCTTGGTTTTTTCCCTCATGTTGAAAGGCTGATATCACCCTCAACGGATTACTTCTTCATGTAGTATTTATTTGCCATACTCAATGCCTTGATAAAACAGTTAGGAAAAAAGACATGATATCTAGTGTTAGGAAATGGCAATATGCATAACTGTAATACACACAATTGCTGATAAATATAGATAACTATAATTTATAATCTATGCTATGCATGTGTATTTACACAACACAACAGATGGAAGACCATGAGGTTGATAATCAAAGTTTAAAACATTGAAGGAAAATGATTTGATAGGACGTGACCTTTTGTTATCTCCACCCTAGAATACCCTAGAATTTTATGCAGTACAGATTACAGGATATGTGCTTTATTGAGTAAGAACATGCTTTTTAAACCTGTTTAGAGACTCTTAGTCTCTCTTTATCATGGTTCCTGCAACATTAAGTAGGTATTTCATTTATTTTTTCATTTGAATGGTCAAAGGCAAAGCTTATCTGGGTACAGTTAATCACATTTGAGTGCTTTAGTATGTTGATATGTCACCATCAGAGTTTATCAGATTAAGCACTACGGATCACCTCAAAAGTTGGTACTTTTGACTACTTGCGAATGTTGATATCATTATCGTTATCACCATCACAAGTTTTTTATCATAGTTCATGAGAATAAACTGTTTTTACTGGAATTGTAAGAACAAATATTTTTATTTCTACACTCAGGTTCTTGAGGATTGGTTCTATGATCTTGGCTCTTCATGATGCAAGTGATTTAATCTTGGAACTTGCAAAATTATGCAAGTACTCTGGAAGAGAGTTGAGTGCAAGCATTTGCTTTGGACTATTTGCAACTTCTTGGTTCTTTCTGAGGATGATCTATTTCCCTTTCTGGGTTATCAAAAGCAGCAGGTGAGACTTTGAAGAAGACCGGAATTATATTTATATGTTGGAACTAATTGTTTATTTCTTTTCTTTTGCATTTTCGTTCTTTGCTCTTATAAGATTACTTACCATGATCCCATCTTCTTTTTGACAGTTATGATATTACTCATGAATTGGATAATTCAAATCCTTATCATTCTTGGATGTACTACAGCTTCAATACAATGCTCATAACACTCTTGGTTTTCCACATATATTGGTGGATTTTGATATGTAGAATGGTACAAAAACAGCTTCACAACAAAGGAAAGGTTGGGGATGACATTAGATCAGGTAAGCATGGTCCATGAGGTGTATAAGAAATGTCTTTTACTTCTAAATGTAATATGAAAATTACCCAAGTTTATTGGAAATGTCGAATTATCCCTCTCTAAACGGAAGGGTAGGGTACCCATTGACTAAAACATATAAGTGAATTATGAGGCCCAAGATTATGAGATTAGAGAGGATAAAAAAATCCATTTGGCTAGAATCAGTAATTCAATTTTCGAAAGATTTTTTATACTAAGTTAATAATTTCACAATTAGTAAGGGAAAGAATAAATATGGATTACTTAGTATAAAAAATCTTGCGCAATTTGAATTGCTGATTCTAGCCACATAGATTTTTTATCCTCTCTAATCTCATAATTCACTTATATGTTCAGTCGATGCAAGCACATCAACTTATATTTCTGACCAAGAGAATAGTTTGATATTTGGTTTCATATTTACACCCAAATAATGAAGGCAATATATGTCCCAATGTGTGAAATAATGCAAAATTTTGGTGTATATTGAGGTCTTAAATGCTAGTTTTCTTCCATCATATCAAGTTGGTATTATGGCTATTTAGATGAGTGTGATTTACATAATGGTGTGAAATCTTGATGTATGTGTTTGTGTGAAATGCTAATTTTCTTCCATGCTATCAACCCAGCATTTATTGCTCTTTGGATGATCCTTCTGCAGATTCTGAAGATGACTGACATGGCAGTATATTACTTGTATTTGCTTCCAATCACAACATTGTATGCGGCTACCGAGAATTTTGCTGTTCAGAAAAGCTGCTGAAATGATTATTTCATCTTCCTTCACAAAAGAAGCTATACAGTTAGAGCTGAAATATTTCGTTTCCTGTTAACTGCTAGTTGATAACAAGTGGATTTTGGTTCAGGGTTTCATGTTTTCTCTAGAAATGTATAGAGATGGAAATAATCTCTGAGCAACAGAAAAAATACCCAAATAGTGACCAAAGGAAACGATAGTAGCTATATATATGTGTGTGTGTGTGTAATTTGGAATTATTTAAGCATTGAGATTGTGTAATCTGGCCTCCCTTGTATTTTTATGTGAGACTGGCATTTCTCCTTTTGCTAGTGCATGTATATCTGCTATTGTCAGTTTTGCAATAAGGCATACATCTTTCGATTATAGACTATATTAATCTTTGACAAAACAGTGTAAAAATGACTTCTTTGTGGCCTAAACTACATAGCTGCACGTCTAAACTAAAAGAAATGAATGAGTGGTTAAAAGTATCATATAGCCTCAAACACTATGATGTCCATTCTCTCGATTCTGTTAACCCCATCCTTGGAATCATGGATTTCAGTAAATCAAAATATGCGGATAATGTTGAAATTTGTCTCAAGGTAAGACAGATATGTGTATAATAAAAGTCACTATTTACACGGCTTCTAATAAAAATTAAGGGAAATCACGGAAAACATTGAAGAAGTAAAGGTAGCCTAGCATTTTCCTACTCAAGGTAAGACAGAGATATGTATATAATAAAACTTGCTATTTACACAGCTTCCAATAAAAATTAAGGGAAATCAAGGAAAAACATCTGAAGAAGTCAAGGTGACTAGCATTTTCCCACTGCCCATGAAGTGGGGATGGAATTACATGTCCATAGCTGTAAAACAACTGTGGTTATCAACTTTCTGGAATGTTATGCACTTCAATTTGATATACAAGTAGATGACAAATTAACCTTTCTAGACAAGAAGTTTCATAAGTCAGAGGAAATATTGCAAATAATAGTTTTACATGACACAATGACAAAGCCATGGAGTAGTCATTTACTACCAATCATTCATAGGGGCATTCCATGATCTGTACTAAGATTATTTCTATACACGCTTATGAACACAAAATGGAAGCCATTAACGACACCATGACAATTTGACTTAATCATAGTTAGGATCAAACTCCATGTTAAGAGTCACATTTCTAATAGCTTCTTATATGAATACAGCTTATTCAAATCAAGGATGAGACTTCCTACTTATTGCCTCTAGATCTAGGTAAATCATGCTGGTGCAACAGGTTTGTGCATGTGGTGTGGAATCACTAGGATTTTGGTGTTTGGGACTACGACGACTAGGAAACATATTATACACTATTTTAGGGGTGGTGCGCACGCTGAGAGGTTTAGATAAATAAAATATGAGTAGAATCCTATTATCACAATATAATGTTAGATGACTACACAAAAGTAGGGAGTTTTTGTTATTATTTTTCCCCATTTTACTCTATAATGAGATTCCATATACAAGGTTCCTTATATGCTAAGGTGGTGCAAGAGCATGCCACCATTTAATTCATGCTTTAATCTAGTATCACTGCATGTTAGTCTATGATTCCCACCCTAGTGGTATTTACAATTCTACATAACATATAAATGCAAGGTTCAAATTTAATCATCGCGTATTTGTAAATGTTTCAATCATAACTTAAACCTTAGGCTAATAGTCTCCTTTCTTACTACACTCACAACACCTCACTGAACTGCCTCCGAACTCTCGTCCAACAACAATTACGATAAAATCCTAGATTTTGTCCAACAGTTCTTGGCCAAGAAGCAAACATCCTATACGTTTCACCAATAATGCCCCTAATATATCACTAATTCCAATCATGTTGACTTTCGTATCAAGCATGAAACTTTATGGATGCAATTTTTTAACTAACTTCAAGGTTTTGGAATGAACGATTTTCCAAGTAACAAATGAGTGAAGTATTATTGTTTCTTCAAAGTGTGACTAAAGTCCTTGAATCATTCTAACATCATCATACTCTGTTCAATTTTGTCCACCATGGAGTACCCACTCCAATCATTGAGATGAAAAACAAAATTACGTCATCCTCATGAAAAACAATATTTTATACTTCTATTCACCTTAAGATTAAAAAAAATCAAGGTTGAATAAGTTGACTATATATAGGTATAGCTATTATGAGAAATTTAAATACATATAAAGATTATGGTGTATCAAGTGTATGTAAATGATAAACTGAACTAGATATTTTTTGTATCATTCATTTCTGACTTCATATTCTAGATTTTTGTGTCCATCCGTATCGTGTTTCAAGGAGAAAAGCATATTACATTACACTAGCTTAGCTGCAAGCCAAGTTTCTTTTTACTGAAATGAGAAAGAAAACCAACCCTGGTATGTCTCAAAATGCATGTTGTTAAATGAAATCTCAATTGACAAAGAGAGTCCAATCACGGATCTTAAAAGTCGAAAGTAGAAGTCGAAAGATATCACTTGCTGGCATGACTCCCGCAACTTCAGGTGAAACTGTGACTCCAGCACCAACCACTGTGGCACTCTCACTCCGCTCACTGGGAAAAATAATAATCTGTATGAGATGGTAAGTACAACTTTATAAAATTGGTTATATCATTAGGAAATGCATACATAAGGCTGACTACACAACCACTAGCTTGAGAAATAGAATGGGGTTCACATCATGATGAAAGTGCCACCTAAAGTTAGAAATAAATGAGGCTACCAAAATAGCATTATGAGCCAGTAGGCTTTCAATTACTACAAGTTATTAAAAAGGTTAGAAGAAGTAGCAAATGCAAGAGGACAAGCACATGTTAAGGCTAAACACAGCCAGTAGATTAAGGAATAAGAGTGGAATTTACCTTGAAGAGAGGGCTTGCTTCAAGTGACAAATGAATATTGGGGGAATAATTTACGTGGGAGGTGCTGTAGGCACAAGCAAAATATGTATGCAAGTAAAAACTTTAAATTAATGAAGCCATGCATTTACATTAGTCCTCTGCTGCATGCAATAGGTAGAATAAGATTATTGATATGAAAGAATGCATCAATTAACAATTTGAAAGAAGTTATTTGCATGATTCTGCAATGAAGCGCAAAAATTACCTACTTCTAGCAGCCTCAGAATTAGAGGAATCTAATCTAAAACTGACGATGATCATGCACACCACACTGTATACATAGAAATGCATGTTCTCATCAATGGGAATATCTTCTCGGCTATCTAAGGTAATATAGTTACAAGCAAGGGTCATTCATTATTAAAATGTTAATCGCAAGACATAAACATACAGCCAGAAGATCAGGAATACCTGATCACAAGTGGCTCATGGACAGTCACAAGAATGTCAGTGTTTTTATTTTGCAGCCGTATATTTGCAAGATAGACCTGCATTTTCAATAAAAACATGATTATAAAGCATGCCATAGCACAAGGTTTTTAACTCGCTTTACAAATATAAATCTAGCTTCTAAATTATATACCTTCAATATCTAGTTAACAAGCATCTAGCCTTGAAGAAACAATATTTTCTACGAAAGAATCAAATACAATGGCATCATAACAAAAGCACCACACTTTCATCAAGAAGCAACCAGGGAAGACTAAGTATGTGATTCTCCAGAGTCTATAAAGAAAGCCAATAATCAAGTATACCAGCCAAAAGCAAAGCAAGTTAACCCCTAAAAAACAGCATAACTGCCTCTCAAAAGACAATGTAATTACATTGCAAGAGAATCACACACAAATACTGTCAAAATATGAAAAAAAAGTTAGATTGTGATTCATGAAGAATTTCCAGCTAGAGAACTTGAATAGGAACGATGAATTTCAATAATGTCTTCCCATATTCAAAATAAAATTTATAGCAAGTGCCAATCTTAACCAGAAAGGAAATGTGGAATGGAAATGCCAATTTCTATTTTACAAAGTTTGTATATCCTTCCTTGGTGAGAAAGATACAGCGAAAGACTTTACAAATGAAGTCACCACATGCATGAGGATTTAACATATCTGGCAAAGTAACCTTTACCCGTAAGAGGTTTTGAGCTTCTACTCCTTGTCTACCTTTTGCAACTGCCTGCAAGTCAGAAAAAATAAAGATACGATATAATATAAGCTTTGCTACTTCCTCCTTATGTAAATGTCTGATGATAGATAGTGGAAAGTATACCATTTTGCCGACAGCAGCAGTGACTACATGTGGCAAACCAAGCAATGGTGTATCAGTGGCTGTCAAAACTCTAACATCTTCAATGACCTGGTGAGATTTTCCAAACCCAAAGATCCATAGATATCTGTAGCTGATGTCTATTTTTTTAACTAAAAATATGCATTTTTTTCCTAAAGCAAAACAACAATGGCACGCTAAGTATCCATATAAGGGGGCCTGATGATAAATCCATCCTGCAAAATGTGTAAAAAGAGCATCTTATAGTGATCCATCTTCCCACCAAGAGGTTTTGCGGAGTTGACCCACATTCTTTCATTGTACAATTTAATAATATCAGTTGAGATCACTCTATTCTTTTCCAATTTGGTCATGTCTATTCATAGTCACATTGGAACATATATGGAACAAGAAGAAGAGAAAGAAAAGTAACAGGAATTCAAATGGGAGAACAGATAGAGTAGTATTTCAGCCCTTTCACAACATGAAAATAGATAATGAGAAATTGCTTGTATTTACCAGTGGTTGGCGAGCATCTTGCTCATCGGCGAGGTATTGTAGAAACCATACAGCACTTTGATCATCTGCCACATTCTGTTCGAACTCTAACAGCTCTACTATGATGCTTTCATCACGATTGGGATCAGCATATACCTCCTGAGAAATAGAAAACAGAAAACTATTTCAAAAGGTCAAACAGAACAATGCAAACGCGAAAGGAATTAATAATCAAATGCCCAATAATAGTAACCTGATAATCTGGCACATCCCTGATGGCACTCACGTCCTGAAAAACATAAGCCGACAATAAAGAAAACATCATACATTAAAATCTTCTCTTTCCTCGTGTAGACCAGAAAACCCTAACTTTGCACATAGAAGATAAATCATAAGAGACATATTTACTGCTTCCTTTCCTGCTAAACCTAAAAATCTAAGGTTTTTGGCATATAGAAGGAAAATCAGAATTTTGCTTCCAATCATATGAGGGGTATAATTTCTCATAAATAAAATCAAATTGCGAGCTTCATAGAAACAGAAAGATGTTTTTGACGTTGCTGTTATGTTTTTGTGTATTTCTATTTTTGTTCTTCTTCTCCCTGTTTTTCTTCTTATGGGTTCCATACCTGAAGCCTGTGTGGGAAAGAGCAAGTAATGGCCCCACCAAAGAGGAGCCTCTCTGAGTAGGGCTCAACTTGAGGGGCAAGGTCAGGCATGGCTTCGCCGAGGTTTTTCTGCTGCCGAAGAGAAGGAAGGAGAAAGCTGAGAGACAGACAGAGAGTCCAGACAGAGAGGCAATGTATTCTCTGCATAAAAATCACCAAGACTACCCCTGAGTCTGGTTTTCTGAAATTCCATTCCATACCCCTATCTGGTATTTGAACAAAACCACCTTATATGTACTTAAGACTGATCGAGAAAGATATCTAGATGGATATTAATTAATTAAGACTACCCCTAAGTTTGATTTTCTGAAATTTCACTTGATACCCCTATCTAGTATTTGAACAAAACCACCTTATATGTACTCACATGGATCAGGAAAGATTAGATAGATGGATAGATACATATCTCTTTTAACATCCACTATGGAGTCTGATTGTGATCTATGGGACGAGGGGCCTACTCCATGGTGAGGATCAAACCAAGGCCAAAGAGTGAGCGAGAGAGAGAGAGAGAAAGAGTTCCTTCGGGGACATCTGATAAAATTGGAACGATACAGAGAAGATTAGCATGGCCCCTGCGTAAGGATGACACGCACAACATCAAGAAAAGAAAGAAAGATATATTAACGTCTTCTAAGGCCAAAATTGGCCCATGAGAGAGAGAGAGAGAGAGAGAGTTGTATTTATGAAGAAGAAACCACACACACTAGTCCCATTGTATCAGACTGAATGAGTGATTTACATCTTCAATTGTTGTCTCATTTTTTGAGAGCAGTGAACCGAACTGACTATAACAACGACAAATGGAAAGGTTTTCCATCATTAATCTCCGTGGGAATCTATCAGAATACAAGTCGGGGCCAAGTCGCGTGCGAGGATCGAACTTGGCATTTTCCTACCTTTTTTTATGATTTTAATGCTAGCATGTAAACACCGAGCCAACACAAACATGGCGAATAAATATAAGTCTTTTTTAGAGATTATAAAGAGATATTATATCATGTTTTCCTTTTTGTTTACGAGGGGCAAATCACCCTACAACAAAACATTTCAACACATGACTGTGAAATGTGAAGCGATGTAATTTTCACATAAAATGGACAAAATGCCCTTGATTCTTCGAGGATATTAAATACCTTTCAAGAAGGTATCAACGAACACCCTATCATCTCTTCATTTTTATTGCTTGATACGGAAAAGATGGCCCCATAAATGATCATTTAAATCACCTTAGAAAACAAAACCATTTGTTAAGTCACTAAGGACAATTCATGCACAATTTTCAACGTGCTTATAGTCCCCCGTTTGATTTTATAGGGCTTGCCATCAAAAGTATGGTGTTGAATCTGTCATGAATACATACATCTTGGCTTATCATGACATTCATCTTGGCGAACCAGGAATCGAACCCATAACCTCTTGGTTTACATATTGTACTTTAACCATTGTAATAACATATGTGAGATGTAATCATAATAATGATATGTTTAGTTATTACGAGATATTTAGAACATTCGGCCTTTATTCTAGAATGTTCTTGAATATTTCATGATTATATTTATTATTATTATTATTCATAAATATCTAAAATATTCTAGAACATTCTAGAATACTCCATAAGGGCCTATAAATAAGAGTCCATACACTCATCACAACTCATTCGGTTCAACACCAGTCTTTAGCCCTTAGCCTACTCCTTGTAATCTTCTTTCTCATAATATAATCTCATTCCCATTTCTTATCTCTCACTTATACTTTTCTCTCTCTCGCACTCTCTCCCTCTTTCACTCTCTTTTGCTATCACTATCGCTATCTCTACCGCTCTCGCCATCTCTATCGTTATCGTTATCTCTATCGCCATCGCTCTCTCTCTGCTTCCTACTCAAGAGTCACGACAGAATCTAGATGTGGTAAAATATGTTTTACAAAGTAATATTAGACACAAGCACAAAACTATTCATTTAAAGGTGTTGAATGGAACAGTTCAACCTGCGGCTCAAGGAGATTCATTCTACATACAAGAACAGTCCGTAGATGTTTGGTTTTTAGTGGTTGGCCTTACTGTTTGGCAAGTGTGGGTATCTAGGTGCAAGGAGTCGTTTACTGGGAAACGAACCCCATCAGCTGAGAGTTTAATGATGATTTGGTTTAATCTAATTTCTACGCTACAAGGAAAGTTTGACAACCTTCAGGGGCCCTCTAATGCGAGTGAAGAAGCTAGATACCGCTTCCTTCTTAAATGGAGAGGTTCTCCGATGTTACTGATGGTGAATGGCAGTGCAAAGTGGATTTATCAGCCACCCCCGTGGTTGTTTCCTCCTAGGGTACCAAACATAGAGGTAGGTGTTGAATTGTGAAGAGATTGGAGGGTGTCTTTGCTGAATGTGGGTTGTGTGAGGCTCATGTTTAGGGGATTCTGTCGAGTAATTGTGTGACAAGGCTTTGTTGCTTCATTTATACATGATGTTTTCTTGTAGCCATTGCGAAGTGGCTTGTAACATATGAGTTATATATTATCCTATGTATTTTTTCTTAACTAATGGAAGTAGAATTTTTTTGGGAAAAAAAAAACTATTCAAACAAAAGGTTCTTCATATACACATGTCATGTCATGTTTGACTTGCACTAAACATTGTAACAATGCATTAGTGTATAATGTATGAGGATGTGCATTTGTTGCATATATGTATGGATGGATGGATGGAATGAATACACAAAGCTTATGCGATTTATCAATGGATATTAATTGTTAAAGATACGGGGAAAACGAGAGCATGCACACACATATGTGGTGTCCCCTTAGTCATGGATATAGATGGTATAAGAAGTCTAGCATAATAGATATTAAGATCAATTGTGATGATGATAAAGAGGAATAACAAGCATGAGACTATGATTGAGAATGAAAATGATGGTATGATTGAGATTGGGATCAATATCTCATAAGGTGGTGGTAGGGTGGAATAAAACTCCTATATCAATGCATCGTAAATCAAATGCGTCTTCTTTATGTAACAAACCCCTATTTCTCTTTAACTCGTGTCAACTATTAGTTTTCATTCCCTTCTATTATTACAAATACAACTACAAGGATTTAGAGATTGTGAAAGGCACACGGAAAGTGTGTGTTGATAATGCTTACGAGTCACTATCATACAATAATTCTCTTGTGTTATATGTATGAATGATGTTATAAATAATCTCATGGTACTGTAGTTGGTCCTAATGAGCACAATATTAATGTGCTATTGTTTTGCCGAAATAAACAAACATTGTCATTGAACGTATCAACAAGCACGTAACAAGTTGATGGTTGCAACGCTTTTATCCAAAGTGATGGATGTTCTTTCAATAAAGAACATTGGGTATATCTTTGACCATAAAATTGTAATCATGAAAAGGTTCAAGAATACTTGTTTAATTCCCATGCATTGTAGAATTTCACAACTACTTTTTCTTATTTTCACAACGTTAATGTCAATACATATTTAAGGCTTAGAACTTCATCTAAATATGATAAAAAGATAAGACCCAATGATGAATTATATGTAAAGAATATTAATGATTGTTATCGAGCCAACCGATGCAATGAAATTCAAAATTCAAATAATGCATTACTCATTTGTTTTGAGACAGCACAATAAGTATATATTTCTTTAAGTTGCATTGTAATTGATTAATTCCTAAAGATGAAAAGGTAAATATGTATGTACCTATTTGTGGGAATTGAACTTGGAAACCACATACATACTTATACGTGGAGTTTAAACTTGGCAGCCACATATCAAAATGCGAGCCTCATTAATTAGTAGTCTAGACATAACAAATGATTACATATTTTGATCCAAATCATGCAATCAAAACATTGAACAAATAAAAAAGGAGTCAAGTAAATTTTTAATGGACAAATGAATTCAGGTGTACCAATTGGTTAATATGGATATGATTTAGCTAATACGAATGTGAATTATCTACTACACTATGAGACAAAATGTTACTCATATTTTGCAAGTCAAAACCCTTTAGTCCAAGGAGACAAAAGCATGTACAATACAATACTACTTGCATTGTTTTTAAGAAAAAAAGGATGTCAATATGGATAAGAGCCAAACTCCTCTCAAAGCACATGTGCTAATATTTTGAGAACTTCCTCTACAACATGCTCATGTAACATTCAAGGTTAATGTATATTAGCATAGCTATTTCATGAACTCGTCATCGTTTTAGTCTCTTATTCGTAACAAAGTTTGCCATATCAACAATACCACATATTGGTCTTCAAGTATGTCTTTGTTAAGATGTTAAAGTTGGAACAAAAATTTGCTAGATAGAGAGGGAGAGATTATGGCCATAGTTGAGATGGTCGCGTCCATTGTTTGGAGACCATGTGCTCGTGACTTCAACATGTCCGTGTTGCATGTACTCTAGGAAAAATAATACATGGTGGCAAAGACATGACATGATTTCAATGGCTTACTAGTAGGCAAATGGAGACAAAGAGAAGAGAGCAACGTGCATATGTTAAAAGTACAAGCCAAAGAAGGCATCTCTGATATGTGCAAGGGAAGACATACATGCAGTTGTATTGTAGGAGCAACACAAGGTGCTTTAATGCCGTTACTTTATCCTAGAGAGTCACCACTGGCTATTTGTGACACACTGCATGCACGTAATCTGCAACACTCACCACTTTACCCCAACCATAGCACCCTTGTCCCATGAACAAGTGGAGGTGAGAGAGTTGTTTGGCAGACTCGATCTAAATGTGTCCTGGGGGGCTGGCTACTGTCTCGCACACACAGTGCCTCTTCCAGAGTTGCACACAAGCGACACCCCCCAAGAAAACATAGAATCACATGAAAAAGAAAACCCTATAGAGCCTTTCAACAGTCACAACGTTGACAAAGAAGAAGAAGAAATGTTGATTAAATAAAATACTACATGTCTATGGGATACTTTTATAAATCGGAGGAAAAAAGGGGAGGGCCAAAAATAGAAATACAGAAAATGCTAAATCAGGAAAGCCTTGAGATGAGGTGGGGGTTACTTTTATAAATTGTAGGAACAGGAGAGGCCCAAAAGTAGAAATAAAGAGCTGCCAGAAATGGAAACAAAGCTGCTAAAACAGGAATGGCTGCACTTTTTCGGTCGCAAAATGGCCCGAGAGAGGTGGTGCATTCTGTCGCCTCCATGCCCCGCTTTCCTGCTAAATCCTTCGGGTTCGCTAGGGTTTCTCTTCTTGCTATGGTCTAAATCCATTAGCTTCTGTTTCTGTTTCTTCTTCTGTATCTCATTCCGATCAGATTCAGGGTTTATCACGCCGTGGCAGAAATTCTTTCACTCTGTGTGTATGGAGAGCTAGGGTTTAACCCATTTTTCTTCTTCTTTTTCTTCTTCTTCTTCTTCTCTCCATCTCTGCTGTGTTCTAGTAGACGTGAGAATCTAGATCATTATGCCGAGGAAGAGAAAAACTCAGAAAGAAGCAGCAGGGCCCTCTGCCGCAGAAGGAACCCCAGCTACCACCAGAGCTCAGCCACAGCCTCAGCCTGGCCCTGAAGCTCAACCTGCAAGATCTTCTGTGGTGGGCCCAGCACCCAGAGTTACAGCAGCGACAGAGGAAGGCACTTCTTCCTCTGCAAGTTGTTTGCTTCCCATTGAACAACAACAAGAAGAGTATATAAGAACCTCTCCTACTCTGCCGCCACGATCGAGTATGTTGAGTAGTAGTACTACCACTCAAACGAAGTCTACCGGCCCTGCCGGTCCTTCCACCCTACCAATTCCATCCCCTCCATCACCTCCGCCTGTATCAAGTAAGGGTGTATCCTTTACAAAACGGCCAGGTTTTGGGACATTGGGCAATAGATGCATCGTGAAGGCAAATCACTTCCTCACAGATCTGCCCAATAAGGACCTCCATCATTATGATGTATGTATGCATTATTGTTGCATGAGTAAGAACCTCCATCAGCATTAATGTATGCATTATTGTTGCATGAGTAAGAACCTCCAGCAACTTTAACGCATTACATCCATGTATGCATGTATGCATATATAAATATGATGTGTCTATGTAAGGTTGTATGTGTTTTATGTTTTTATGTATGTATAATTGTGGGTATCCACGTTGAACAGATAAGCACATGCATTAGTATGGCATATGCGTACATGTATGGATTTTACGTATGTAGTGAGGGAATGGGTAGATAGAGACACAAGGATGCGTGTATGTGGGGATGTCAATGTCTTGGATATTTACATCTAGTGATTGATGGATGGATTAATCTTTATAATGTTGCATAGTTCCTGCATGAATCTAATTGACGTATAAGGTTTTCTTTTTTGATCTCATTAATGAATGAGACGAGATCTTTAATGCGGTTTTGTAGGTCACTATCACACCGGAAACAAAATCAAGAGGTGTCAATAGGGCTATCTTGAGGGATCTCATCAAGCTGTATCGGACATCGGCCCTTGCGAACAGTTTGCCAGCATATGATGGCCGAAAGAGTTTGTACACTGCAGGACCTCTTCCTTTTCAAAGCAAGGAGTTTTCAATTGTTTTACCAGATGACAGTGGAGGAACTACTGCATCAGGGTATGCATTACCTTTTTAAATGTCATACTTTGGTCAATAGTGTCATCGTGTCAATGTAATCCCAGGATTAGTTTTTCTTTATTATTTCGTTTGAGTATAAATCTGTTGAGTTATTAATCACTTTCTTTTTGCTTGCAATTTAGGATATTTATAGAACACTATTTAATTGGAATGTAGTAGAAAATTGATACGTTTCTATTGCTCCCTTTATCATGCTTTCAGAGGGCCATCACATGTATGTTCAGAAAATCTTTTTTGCTTGCAATTTAGGATATTTATAGAACACTATTTAATTGGAATGTAGTAGAAAATTGATACGTTTCTATTGCTCCCTTTATCATGCTTCCAGAGGGCCATCACATGTATGTTCAGAAAATCTTTTTGGCAATTGGCCAAGTTTCCTTTTCATGCATGAAATAAAAACAAGAAATTATGAGAATCAACACAAATTTGTGCTTGCTAATTAAAAAAATTACATATTTATGTGAAGTGTTCATTTCCTTCTTAAACATTTTCTCACCAGCAGGCTCAAACATTTGATTGGTTTTTAAATCATAGGAAATTATGAGATAAAACCACAAATTGGTAGGAATCTGCTAGGAAGTTCATATATTTCTATTACTCTTTATGGAAGCTAATTTTTTTTTACTTTTCTTTGTGTGAATGAGGGCGTCTATTGCCTGAAGTATATTGCACACGTGCTTCTCTTTTGAATTTTTTCTTGCGTAGAATATGTAAGTGCAACATAATCTTCTATTTATGTAACTTTTATCATTTCAAAAGGAGATCATTCACAGTGCTCATTAAGTTTGCTGCCCGAGTTGATCTGCACCTCCTTGGTGAATTTTTACGGGGTAGAAGTGCTGATATACCACATGAAGCAATACAAATTTTGGATGTTGCACTGCGAGAGCTCCCAACTCAAAGGTTATTATTCCCTCACAGAAATTGGTTATTGCTTAGATATATACCAATATCCTAGCTCTCAACTAAATGCTATTATGCTATTATGTTTTAATTGAAAATTGGTTATTGAGTGATAGGCGTCAATGTGTGTAACGTGGCTAGAAAATTGTTATCCATGGCGTCTACATTGATCTGATGCTGTTTAATTTAGGTTTTGTCCGGTAGGGAGATCGTTCTTTTCTCCTGAATTTTCGAGAACAAGGGACCTCGGTGAGGGTCTTGAGTGTTGGCGAGGGTTTTATCAGAGTATCAGACCCACCCAGATGGGACTTTCCCTGAATATTGGTATTGTGTTTGTCTATTTACCAAATAGTCCTGACACATTCTTGCACTCATTCAAGATAATTTGTCTCTGAGGTTTTCTATTCATATGGATTGGTTTTCTTCTTACAGATATGTCTTCTACTGCCTTCTTTGAGCCTTTGCCAGTAAATGAATTTGTTGGTAAATTGCTGGGCAAGAATATTCCCAAATATCTAGTTGATGCTGAACGTATAAAGGTACTATTTGTTAATAAACATTTTTATAGTATCTATAAAATGGTCCACTTGTTGCTACTGTTGTGTTACATCATTGAGTGCCAATGCCCTACGTTCCCTTAAAACCATCCGCCATTGTTCCTATGTATATAGGTAAAAAAAGCATTGCGTGGTGTCAGAGTGGAAGTTACACACCGTGGGAATATGCGGAGGAAGTATAGGATCTCAGGATTGACATCTGAGCCCACACAAGAGCTAACGTAAGTCTAAAATTCCAGTTAGTTAATTGTTTGATTTTACAATTTAGAGTCTTCTTTTGACGTTTATGTATCTGTTGCTTTATTCCTATCCATGAGCTCTATGATTTCTGAAAATAGCTCAGACATTGCCAATTTTCGTAACTGAACTTTTTTCTTTTCTTTTCTTACTGGCTTGTGGAAGATTTGTGGATGATAAAGGGGAAACCATATCTGTTGTGCAATATTTTCGTGAAAAATATAATGTCACAATTCAGAACCCAGGTCTTCCATGCCTTCAAGTTGGAAACCCCCAACGATCGAACTTCCTTCCAATGGAGGTGAGTTCCTGTAAGCTAGAAATCCATGTGATTTTAGAAAAAAAGGAAAATAGAGAGATGGATAATTATCAACGTAAGTATATTAACAGTAAAAAAGAACACAAAAAGAGAAGTTCATGAAAAGATATTTTGCACTGTCTATGCTTGCTTATGATGAAAAATGAATTTTGTACAAGAGGTATTGAGGATGTTTTTGATAAACAACTTTTGAAGAGCTCTAATAGTTTCATGTGTAATACATGCATGTCTATCTTTCATACCAAAGATTCTAATGCTCATAAGCTTTATCAATGTATTACATGTATGTGACCTCAGAAACGATGAGGTTATAGGTTTAAACCCAACTGTCTACTTAAGCACATTTATTCAGGGGCGTGTTCTCCTACAGATGTTTCTCCCTCCCATCTAAATCTCATTGTTTGGCAGGTATGTAAAATAGTTCAAGGGCAGAGATATTCGAAGCGTTTGAATGAGCGACAAATAACTTCATTGTTGCAAGTTACATGCCAACGTCCCATTGAAAGGGAGAAGGATATTCTGCAGGTATGCGTAGTGTAGCTACTCTGAGATCATTTTTGTTAGATGTATGCATTTCTATATTCAATCACTTTTGTTTTGTTTTGCAGACTGTACATCACAATCAATATTCTCAAGATCCTTATGCCAAGGAATTTGGTATTAAAATAAGCAATCGCATGACTGAAGTTACAGCACGTGTCTTACCGGCCCCAAAGGTCTTTGAGAAAACATTGATAATAACTGAAGAAGTTTGCCATGTATGCTTTTGGGGTCTGATTCCACTTTTCTGTGGTTTTGCAGCTCAAGTACCATGAGTCAGGATCAGAAAAATATTGCCAGCCTACAGTCGGTCAATGGAACATGAGAAATAAGGTGCTGTAAAGGGGTTTATTGATACAGTTAATACAACTAAAAACTCAATCTGTATCTATGGATGTATTGAAATCTGACAGTGATATCAATACCAAAAACTGCAAAATTCATGCTGAATTTGTACATTGTAAATATCAGAAAGTGGTGAATGGAGCCGTAGTCTCCCATTGGACTTGTGTTAACTTTTCCCGAGGTGTACAAGAAAATGCTGCCCAAGAGTTTTGTCAAGAATTAGCTTTAATGTGCCAGGTTTCGGGCTTGGTAATCCTTTTTTTTGCAGTTCTTGTTGATGTTATTTTCTTGATTCAGATTTCGCATTACACATCTATTCAGATTTGTCTCATGGGCCAATTTTGGCCTTATTTGTCTCATGGGCCAATTTTGGCCTTAGAAGACGTTAATATATCTTTCTCATATATACATTAGAGAGAATAGAAAAACAAGGAAATTAAATTTCTTTTTGGTATGGTTTTTTCCCACTTAGACCTTCAATCGGCAACCTGCAACTCGAATATGCAGTGCACGTCCGGACCAAGTTGAGCATGCGTTGAAAAATATGCTTCGGGAGTTTAAGCAAAAGTTTCCAACTCTGGGACTCCAGCTTCTTATAGTTATTTTACCTGATAATAATGGTACCCTTTATGGTAAGATTATTTGTTTAATTCTAAATACATAACCTTAAGTGATTGATTCTAAATACATGGCCACAAGTGATTAATGTGGAGACCTCATTTTATATAATCTCACAACCAATTAAATAATTGTTTTGGAGTACTCATTCATTGAAAAATCATAACCAATTAACAACCAAGTAATAATTATTTTGGAGTACTCATTCATTGAAGATCATAACCAATTAACAATGTTTTTCTATTAGGGGATCTAAAGCGTATTTGTGAAACTGATTTGGGAATCGTCTCTCAATGTTGTTTGACCAAGCATGTTTATAAGAAGAACAAGCAGTATTTAGCAAATTTGGCATTGAAAATCAATGTCAAGGTATCAACTATGTGCACTATTTGGAAATTCCTTTTCAATATGAAGTTCAATCCTTAAACTATCACTTGGAAAATATACAGGTAGGAGGACGAAATGCAGTGTTGGCTGTTGCTCTCTCTCGTCAAATCCCTTTGGTCACAGACAAACCTACGATCATATTTGGAGCAGATGTGACTCATCCACAGCCTGGAGAGGATTTAAGTCCATCAATTGCAGCTGTAATATACTCTGGCCATAATGTGTTGCCTGTAGTCCTATATTGTATGTTAATTATTACATGCAACTTCAACTCCGATACTGTGTGAATGCTTTTGTGGGCCACAATTTCATACATACCACAGTTGCTCTTTCAGCCATTCTTTTCTGTTTTTTTTCATTTCCCAGGTTGTTGCTTCACAAGACTGGCCAGAGATAACGAACTATGCAGGTTTGGTGTGTGCACAAGGACATAGGGTTGAGACAATTCAAGACTTATTTAAAACGTGGAATGATCCTGCTCGTGGCCCACAATATGGAGGGATGATCAGGTAAGTTAACATTGACTCTGTAATAGCAGTGTTCGGGGAAAAACCTTAAATATCAGCCTGTGGGATGCAGGAAACAATAGCCATGACCTTCTGCACTACCTTGATTGTGTGGGTGTATAATTTAGTGAACAAGGACGCTTATTTTATGGGCATTGCTTTGTAGTTATCTGTCATCACATAATGTAACTTATCATAAGGATCTGATTTCTTTTAGATGAGCCACTGATGCAAAGCCACATTGAATTATTTTCTGTAGGTTCATTTCTTGTTTTTAATTGTATGCAACTATTAATTGTAATGTAACTTTGCATAGGGAACTCCTGATTTCTTTTCGACGAGCCACTGGTGCAAAGCCGCACCGAATTGTTTTCTATAGGTAGGTTTCTTGTTTTTAGTTATGCCAATTTCGTATTATAAATGTTTTAAATTTTTTTTAAATTCTTGTCATTTCTGTCAGAGATGGTGTTAGTGAAGGCCAGTTTTACCAGGTTTTGCTATATGAACTGGACGCCATTCGGAAGGTACTTGATTCAAACACTGTTGCGATGCTGTTATGTATTTGTAAGACTAGTACCTTAAATGCACAGGCCTGTGCGTCTCTGGAGCAAGATTATCAACCTCCTGTCACTTTCATAGTTGTTCAGAAACGTCATCACACACGACTTTTTGCTGCCAATCATAGTGATAAACAGAGTGTAGACAGCAGTGGTAATGTACTTCCAGGTATCTATCTAATCAATATATTTTCTTTTGGAAGTTAGGTGATGTGTTTATGGGAAACAATATGAGTTGAAAGTCTCATGTCTGGATTGCAGGTACTGTTGTTGACACAAACATTTGCCACCCAACAGATTTCGATTTCTATCTCTGTAGCCATGCTGGAATTCAGGCAATAATTGTTTCCTTTTTGTATGCATGAGATATATTCACATGGCATTATGATTGTAACATTTTTAGGTCTCATTGATCACTTGCTTCTTTAGAGACTTCAATATAACCTCTCATTCTCACATGCCATCATGATTGTATCTCTTTTGGGGGTCTGTAGATAAGTCACTGCTCTCTTTGGAGATGTTATTAATACAAGCTTTTCTTTTTCTCACTGAGTTCATGATTGTAACATTTTTGGGTCATTTTGCTTTGTTAGAGATGTTAATCACAATCTTTCATTCTTTTTCTACACATATGTGCATTAATTGTCTTGAAAAATTAGACTTGAAATATTTGGAGCACATCCTGTCTTAATATTGAATTCTGTTTGTCAAATTTCTCAGGGGACTAGCCGTCCTGCCCACTATCAAGTATTATGGGATGAGAATAATTTCACACCTGATGGTCTACAAACTTTCACGAACAATTTATGCTACACGTAAGATTGATTAGTGTCTATATGCTTTTAATGTAGCCATAAGGTCTTGTGCTAACTATTGGATTTGTGTTTTAGGTATGCTCGGTGCACACGGTCTGTTTCCATTGGTGAGCAGATATAATAAAGTCTTTTTAGTCGGTTTTCTTAAGATAGAAAAAATCAGCATGAACTCATATGCCTAATCTAATAGAGATTTTCCCTATTATTTTTGGATGTTTTTAGTGCCTCCGGCGTATTATGCACATCTTGCAGCTTTTCGGGCTCGTTTCTACATGGAAGCTATTTCAGATAGTGGTAGTGGTACAAGTCCGGGGGGAACTGAGAGTGCACAATCCAAATTGACCATAACCTCAACTGCATCAGCCATAGCTTATGTTCGGCCGCTACCTCTTGTGAAAGAAAATGTGAAGAGAGTGATGTTCTTTTGCTGAGGGGAATATGGAAAATTAATATATAAGATCTTTCCATATTTTGAATGCTTATAAATAAAGATGTATAGACATATATACTTCCTAGTTAGCTGAGCTAGTTTTGAGAATGTGGATTGAGATAAATATACCTTTGCTCATATTGATAACTGGATAGCCCTCCAACTGAAACTACATGAAGCAGTTCTTCGACAATCCCTATTTTCAGTTTGGAATTTGTGGATGGAAATAAATCTACCTTGTACATATTGGTAACTGGTAGCCTTCAAACTGAAACTATATGAAGCAGTTCTACGGCAATCCCTATTTTCAGTTTGGAACTAGCTGAATAAACTTGATATGTTGTAGTTCCTTAATCAAAGAGTGAAATTCATATGATTATTGATTTAAAGTTGGAATGCAAACCATGTATTTTAAATGACTTTTTTGTCACTCTTTTCATTGGAGTATCTGCTAAAACAGTTGACTGTCTAGCTATATATTACATAGTACACAGCTTGATGAATCAATGGACTTGGGGGGAGGGCAGCTCATATTAGATGACCTAATAATTTCTGACCAGATTGAAACCTCAACCTAGCTAGAAATGCCGCTCGTCAGATGCATGGGAGTTAGAATTGCCTGATGCATCAGAGAACCATCTTCATGAACTTTTTTGTTTTGACAACCCTAGTGAACCTAGCTAAGAGAAGACTGTAGTAGAAGTGCCAGGATGCTTCAGTATTTTGTCTGTGCTCTTCTTCTGATTAGGTCTTCCTCTCTCCATATGAGTTGACCTTCTGGGCAATACTATCACTCTTCTTGTGGTTAATACAATAACTCATCTTGATCAAACTTATAATCTTAATGATATTCTTGTTCTTTTCTGTGGAAGTTTAGATTTAACATGCAGTATGCATGTCGGAATGAAATCCTTGAGTTTTGAAACTTACAAATGATTGAAACAAACAAGTTGAAATTTTTCAGAGTTGAGAATGAATGAGCTTTTTGTGAATTGGAGTTGAAGCCGATGTTCCTTGCTGTGGAGTTGCTCTAATACTGTCTCTTTATGCATGTTCTTTCATGCCATTTATCTCTCACATTAAATATATGGGGACCTATATGAATCTATTTCTCTATGCCTGATTGCTCTTAATGCATGTAACTAGTTTAAGGAAAGAGGGAAGCTTCAATCTAGTCTCGGCTTTCCTTGGAGTACATTAACAAAAAAGAGAGAATATAGGGTCCTCTTTATCACATCTCAATTCAAAAGCTACAATGTGAGATGAATAATTGGTCATAATTAATGTGGCCACTTTATGCAATAAAAATTGAAATATTTGAATTTTTCGGCATCAAAATTTATATAGCAATGTTAACATAGGGTAGACAAATGCCCTTTGACTTGACATTGGTAGGGAAAAGCTCATAAATTTAGGTTATGAAGGAGACACCATAAATTTTTTTCTTTGCCATACATAAATCCAATTGTTCAAGGTGAAGAAATCATATTCCAACTTTTGGTAAGTTCTTGGGCATTGATGTTGGTGAGAGCTCTTGATTGGACAATAGGGGATTCACATAAACTCAAGCAACCCCATCGAAGCTCACAAACGCATGGATGACCAACTTGCTAAGAGATCAAAACACGCTTCACTTCTAGAACATGGGATAGTTGGATTGTGTTCGAAGTATGCCACATTGGACAAAACATATCATACATGCTTTTATATCTTGTGCCATGTGCGAGACTCGATTGAATTGGCATTGGGGGCAGAGAGAACCAGGCCGAGATAGGGTAAGAGTGCACCATGCATGGACAATGGACCCCGGCATATGATGGATGAGACAAGATATGGATGACTGGAATGAGATACTGGGCAGACAAGAAAGTTAGGGGCGCGATTATGGGCTGGGCCACATGCCCAATGTTTCTTCTATAACAATGGGAGTCATTGTACGTAATATGTATATGTATACGTACATATACATGTTTATATGTATTTATACCTGTATATACAAATCTATAGATTTATTATATATACATATTTGTAAGGTCCACGGTTCAAATCCTTGTTTAGCGCGTTTGAGAGACATGGCTATGGCTTCGAAGCAGACTTTTCCTTCCCTTCCTCCTGACGAACGAGGAACGGGAAGAAAAAGACGACGAAAAAGACTGCTTGTGTCACCTGGCATCCCTCCCTGTCCGTCTTCATGTGAACGCAAGTGCTACATGACCTGCCCCTATGGAGAGGAAAATACACGGACAAAGATCTTGCGCACGTCGTGATCTCGCTCACATTAATTTCCATGAAGAAGACACGAAGTCTTCTCCCGGAGAAGATTCCGAGCTGTGAATCTTGGATGGAAGATTGTGACAAGAAATACTACAATGTTTCTGCCTTTCTCCGTGTTTGTTGTGAAAAGAAAGCATTGTATGATGGTATGAGAATACATGATCACATCATCGTGGACCATGGTTATAAGTTAAGAGATGTATACGTGAATAGCCTTCTTGTGCATATGTATGGGAAATGTGGAGATCTATATGATGCACATGCATGGTTTGTGCGAATGCATGAGAAAACGGTATTCTCTTGGAATTGCTTGATTGGTGCATATGTCCAATATGGAAAAACCATAGAATCGGACAAACTCTTCGAACAAATGCAACAAGAATGTATGATACCAAATAATACCACATTTGCAAATATGTTGTCTTCTTGTGCTAAGCACACTGGCAAGCGTGCATTATGTAAAGGTTTGCGATTACATGTTCAATCTATGTATAACAATGCTGATTCTAGAGTTGTAGTACACACTTCTCTTATTAGCATGTATAACAAATGTGGCCTGTTTCTTGATGCATGTGGTGTCTTTGATACGATGTTTATACGAGACACGGTTGCATGGAATGCGATGTTGGCAGCAATCGTTATGCAATCTGAACATGAGAATGCCATCCAATTCTTTGCACAAATGCAAATGGAAAGTGCTCTGTGGGATCAGTATACATATGTAACTGTATTCTCAGCTTGTGCTACTCGGAAAACTATAAGGATAGGGAAACAAATCCATGCGTGTATTTTCTCTATTGGATTAGAGATGAGTAATGTTTTGAGACTTTCCCTTGTAAATATGTATGCTAAAACTGCAAATGTGTCTAATGCCCATGCAGTTTTTGATGCATCTACGAAACAAGAAATTGTGGTGTGGAATGTGATGATTATGGCATGTGCACAAAATGATGATGAGAAAGGTGCATTACAACTATTTGATGGATTGTTTCAGGAGGGCTTACTGCCAGATAAGGTCACATTTCTTAATACTATCTCTGAATCTGGTAATAAACATGTACGACAAGGTTTGTGGATGCACACCCGTGTAATGGCCAGTATATGGAATTCAGATATTCAGCTACAAACTGCACTCCTTCATATGTATGGAAAACTTGGCAGCACTAATGATGCACAGAAAATGTTTGACAATATGTTCGAGTGGGATGTTGTGTCTTGGAATGCTATGATATCTGTTTATGTACAACATGGGCAATCAGACATTGCATTGCAACATTTCAATAGAATGCAAGAAGAGGGCATGCTACCAAATAATGTCACTATTACAACTATCCTCTCTAGCTTCATAGATGGCACCTTTTTATCAGTCGGAAAACACATTCATTCGCAAATATTCGGGAATGGAATGAAATCTGATGTATTTGTTGGAAATGCTCTGATTAGCATGTATTCTAAGTGCGGACATATGAAAGATGCCCATGAACAATTTGATTCTATGGTGTCACGAGATAACATCACTTGGAATACTCTCATTGGAGGCTATGCTCAAAGTGATGATGCCTATGTTGTAATATATTTGTTTGGTAAAATGTGTTTGCAAGGTATAGCATCAGATCAAGCGACATATGTTAGCATGCTTTCTGCATTTGTAAATGAATCTTTTTGGGTTGTTGATTGCAAGGAATCTGATTTTTCACTGAAGGCACTAGTCCCTTATGTGGTTAATAATTCTGATATATTAGAAAGTAACGAACAATCTGGTGAGAATGTATCTAAGGAAAAAGCATCTCAGCGTAACAGGAATGATGAGAATGCAGGAGAGAATACACAATCTTTTATAGCAACAAAAAAGTATAGAGACTTGGACTCTGATCTCCATGGTAGTCATTCATACTGGGATTTGCGGCTACTTGGAGGGAGGCTTATGCATACCCACATTGTGTGTAATGGGCTAGATTCAGATCCTGTGATCAATAATGCGCTCCTTAAATTTTATGGGAATTGTAGTCTTAGGGATATGGAAGTCATCTTTGAAAGATTATCGATACACAATGTTTTGTCTTTTAATTCCATGATCATGGCATACAGTCAACATCATTTTGAGGCAAAAGCCATTGAAATGTTCGATAAAATGATTGCAGAAAAAGTAAGCCCAGATAACATTGCCTTCGTAAGTATTCTTGAGGCATGTTCAAATGTTGTATCACTAATTGATGGCATGCAGATGCATGTCAAACTAATGCAGCTTGGATTTGATTCAGATGTTAATGTGGCAACTGCCATGATGAATCTGTATGCAAAATGTGGTAGTTTAGTGGAAAGCAAATGGATATTTGATCACATGCCTAAGCGCGACTTAATTGCATGGACCTCAATGATTGCTACATTTGTTCAGTTTGCAAGAGGTGAAGAGGCTCTGCACCTTTTTGGGCAGATGCAAAGGGAGGTCCTTGCCCCCGATGTGGTTTGTTTCACCAATGTACTTCATGCATGTGAAATCCTGTTAGCTCTTTTGGACGGGAGACTGATTCATACATGTATTACTTACTGTCATGTAGAGTCTGAAGTTGATCTGGCAACCACTCTCTTGTTTATGTATGGTAGGTGTGGAAGTTTAAGTGATGCCCAAGCTATATTTCATCGTATCTTGAACCGAAGTTTGGGTTTGTGGAATGCGATGATTGCATCATTTGCGCAACATGGCCATGGCCAAGAGGCCTTTGAGCTTTTCAATTGCATGCACCAGCAGGGATGCATTCCAAACAAAGCAACATTTGTTATCATTATGTCAGCATGTAGTAGGGCTGGCCTACTGGAAGAAAGTTATCATTGTTTGTTTTTCTTGTTCAGAGAAAATGAGGTTGCACTGAGTGGGGAGCATGCTGATTGCATGATAGATTTGCTAGGTAGAGTTGGACAGATTGATGAGGCTGAGATTTTTATCAATGTAATGCCCTTTCTACCCAATGGTATATCATGGGCAGCTTTTATGGCTGCGTGTAACAATCGGGTCGATGTGAAAAGAGGAAATGTTGCATTAAATCATCTTGTAGAAATGGATCCAATTGATCCCGTCACTTATGTGGCTCTCTCAAACTTGTATGCCTCTGTTGAAGAAGTTGAATGTGGTGACATTTCCATTCAAGATAAGTGGATAGATTCTTTTGGATCTAGTGATGTGCAACTTGTTTGGGAAAAGTTAGTGTAAACTTGATAACTTTATGTGTAACTTGTTTGGAAAATGGTAAACTTAATTCAGTTTATCATAAAATTTAATGATTATTCAATTGACTAACAGACATGAGGTGCTAAAGCAGTGTGAAAGTGGACAAATATTTCTGGATCTAATAATGTGCAACTTGTTTGGGAAAAACTCATGTAAACTTCATCAATGATGAACATTGTCAATGATATTTAAATTGAGTAATAGACACAGCATGCTAAAGCTGTGTGTAAGTGTCGTCTTTATATATAATGCAAGAGACATTAGATATGTTGACGAATTTTTGCCTATGTACTTGCAGGCTTAGTAGATTATCAAATTTGTAAAATTCAAACATGCAAACATTATTAAGTAGAGATAAAAAACAATATTAAGGTTGTGGTACAAAGTCTTGAGCAATGGGTTTGATGTGGAATTCAATATAAGAACACACTGTGCCCATGTTGAGCTGAAGCAAGCTGTCATCAATAATTCATTGGACTAGACTGTCATGCCAATACAGTTTGCAAACATACTTTGTATGTGTAATGAAAATCATTACCTAGTCTACATGTTAAACCTTGGGTTTTTTTATATGTGATCTCAATGGTTTATCCTCATTTACATGGAGTATTTTTAGCTATAAAAATGTTTCATAAATTTTAGTTTTAGATAATAACGTGAACTGTCAAGTTGCTCCTAAAAATGGTGTTACAAAATTGACATTGATATTATTTCAATGAAAAGGGTCAAAATGATTAAAATGCAATGCTAAAAATGACAAATATTAATGCATTGAAAAAAGAGACAATGTAAAACAAAAGATAATGCAAATATAATCAAGATCCTGAAATAATATTACCATAGCCTTACATAAGATATCTTCAATTAATTTTTGGAAGAAAGAAAGAAAGATATCTTCAATAATTCTGTTAGTTAATTTTCATGTCATTATAATACGTATCTCCAAATTGCCAAAGCTAACTTCTAGTTTCGGAATGCTCAACCACAATTTGTGAAATTTCCCAAAGAAGATGATATGCTTAGAGACAAATCAGAAAATTTTCCTGTTAAGCAATTGGTGATGAACAAAATGTGGCTAATGAGTAGAGTGGCACATTGGAGCGAACATATTTGATTTCATTATAATGGGATGACGAGACACATGCGCGTGCACACACACACACACACACACAATCTCATGGATGTGTATGCGAAGAAGATATGTAAAGTAAATGGCTTATATTGACGAGTTTTTGGGATATGTGACACATTTATGTCCCCATGGTGTTGACTATAAAACAATACCTTTGTGAAAGATCCTTAAGAAAGAGATTTTAAACCCTAGGAATGCAAACCCTTTGATTTTCATATCCAATGAATTTCTCGCTATAATTGAAAATTCTCTAGCTAGAAGTATAAAAAGCATCTAAAGTGTTTTCGCATTAGTGATGTAAAACAAAGTAATAACTACTATCTTAATTTTAATGATCTATCAAATAAAAAGCTATTAAGACGATAGATTGATTCATATCTCATTGGAAAAAGACTCCATCTTCACAAGATCTCAAATTAAGATATCCTAATTTGTCTTTAACAAATGCTTTTTGAAAGGTGGCATCTAGAAGAGCGAAAAGTCAAATTTGGCATCCTTTCAAAGTTAGACATGCTTTGCTGGCACAAATCACTATTTTAATACATTGTGATGTTGAGTACATCATATATTTGCATCGACATATCCAAAATAATTGTGGACCCTAATGGTTTCAATTTCTCACATGCACCTCTTTTTCTGCTTAAGTGTGGTATTATATTGATGGATTATGAAAATGTTTGATAACAAGGTCTAAACCAACAGTACAGGTAATGGGGTGATCCAACAAACTTGGTCCTTGTGAACTTTCTAAAATAAACTTAATTATAAAGAAATGCCACTTCTTGTTTACTTGATTGTTATCCATGATAAATAGTTGATCTTGTGGGGTATACCTAATTGTGTATCCACACATAATCCATGTGCTTTGGTTTTTACTTACCTACATATGCTTCGAGGGATTAAATTAACAACATGTGATGTGATGTAACTTCAATCAGATATGTATCTCAAGGTCAAGACTCGACCTGGATCTAAGAGTTCAACATAGCAATGGAGAGATCTTGTAGATATAATGGCCTTAGATACGAGAATTGTGTCCACTATCACCGTTTTTAATTAAAATATGACAATCCTCCTTGAATTTTACAGCCCCTATACCAAGTAACCATGGTCCTCAACAACATGTCTCACATGAACAACACGATGATTATCTTGCATCAACAATGCATGATGCATGTTTGTGAAAACCATCTTTGCATGTCAATAGAAAGAGATTTTTTTGTAGATTAATTGCTTTGAAAGGGTCAAGAATTGCACAACCAATTCATCAAGATTTGAACAATTGTGAAGCTATGTGTCATTGAATAACTAATATATCACTAAGGAATCAAATTGAGCAAATCTTGATTAATAAACATAATTAATGGTGTGTCCTAAATGAACATCAATTATTAATAATGTATATGCATGATTGCAAGCTCAAAACAAAGAATGGAGAGAGTTAATCTTGAATACGAAGCTTTTGGATCCCATATGCATTTTTACAAGCTCGATTCAAAATGTTAGAGAATAAGAAATGATGGGTCACCAATTAACCACACATTTCTTTATCTTGGATTGCCAAATATAAATTTCTTCTTAATCATCACATAATAAACTCTCTTTCAAGTTGTCAGAATATAATGTTACATTATCAACTTGAGATAAACCCACAACAAAGATTGCCTTATAGTTTGTACACTTTGGCTTTCCTTTTTTAAAGAGAAATTTAGTTTTCACACTTGGTGTTGCCTAGACCACGAGTCTTCCAAACATCATCATGTTTACTTATTTGAACTTTTCCTAATGAAGTTTTTATTTGTATATGAGTAATTCCTTTCATTTTGTTATTTAACACTTCATCATTTCTTGTAACCAACATAAAAACTCAAAAGAAACTTATTTGAAACCCTAACAAAATAGCATAATACATAGAATTTCTATTTGTGGGCACAAAACTAGTGGATCTTACAAAAAGTTTGGTGTCTCTATACTTAAGTCATTGAAGTTTAGGATTAGGATTTATTGTGTTTAGTGTCGGTGGAGTTGGAGTTGGTGAATATATATGTAATGAAGTGAATTCTGTCAAAGAGCAAGGTTGCCAATACATTTTTATCATCCTTTATGTGGATTAACTTATCATGACAAGTAGCAATGGACATGTGGTTGCCCTCTGTGAATTGCACGATTATGTAGCCTAGATATGTAACAAAACTATGGGATGATAGTTGTCTCTTAACAAAACCATTCCTATTGAGGTAACTTGAAGTCAACACCGAGGATGATAGTCGACTTACCAAAGTGGAAGGGCAGAAACAATATGTATTAACAATGGTATTTTACAGAGCAAAAAGAGTGAGTGCATCCATGGTAGTCAAATATGGCCTATGGGATAAGAGTGGAACATTCTCATGGTGTGTGGAGTAGATTAATGACTTAAGATTTTTACTAATGAACATCACAATTAAGAATGTACATCGTAGTATGGTGGTGTTGAAAATGTGGGGAAAACAAGTTTGAATGTAATGGAATGTTGATAGCATTGCATTATGATTGCGATATTCAAACTCATGTCATTGTTGGTTGGGACCACTTCTTTACAACTTGGTAGTATCTTATCATTACATGTATTTTTTACATTTTTGTTTCAAAACTTTCATTACTTACAAATATAATAAAATGGCATACTACATTTTTTATTGATGTCGTTCGCTCTTTGTCACTTGTACTCAGTTCTAGCTCTGACTCCAATTTAGGAAATGTAAAAAATCCCCATGCTTTTCAGAAGCTTCACAACTTTGGGGGGAAAAATATATTTTTCGTAGTTCTTCTTGTTCAATCAATTATTGTTCCATGTAATTTTTGGCACGATTCAAAAAGAGAAGCACCTTTAACCCAAGTTGTTAGTAAGTGGTACATGGTTTGTAAAGTAAAATATGGCTAATTGCAATATGTTGCCTTTATGCATATATTAAACGTTATTTGAAGATCTGATGTTGAAGATTTCCAATAAATAAAATAGGTTAGTGTTCAATAGAGACCATGAATTGGAAGGTCCCTCTAATTAACGTCATCAAAGGATGTGTTGCTAGAATTTAGCAAAACTTTTGGATTTCAACTATGAGTCTCATGCATTATGTTTGGTCAATCATTTGCCAAGTAAAAGACAATCATTATAGAGATCTCGAGTTGCGATTTTACTCTTTACAACAATAATGACAAAAAGGTCCTCCTAGGTGGCCGTGTTAAAAATTTGTTTTTATTTTCATGATAGACTAAGGCAAGATGATGAGGCAAAATGCTTTATGTCATTGATGTTTCCACTAGAAAGATAAAATGTTGTATATTAACACGCTTTGGGAATATGTGAAGTAACTAATTTCACATTATATAATAACAAAGGAGATCTTACTTGGAATATTCTTAGGCAAGATTTGTAGATAGAAATGTTGAGTTTACGGGATAGAGACAAATATATTACCTTGAAATGCAAATTATCTTAACTATATTTTTGTACCTTTTTTAAAGCTTACTATACATCATGTATGGATAAACCAGTAAAATGTGGCCGTTCGACTCTACGGTCTTCTTAAACGAACCTTTGATTTTCATACCCAAAGGCATGCTATCGCTTTCGTGATGAAGATAAGTGACTGAATCTTAAGGATAATGGAAATTATACAAATCATCCTCGGACAATAAAAGCAATAGTTACTACATTAGTGTTGATTATTAGGCAAGTACGAATTAAAATCCATAGAGCAAAATAGTATATCACATTGGAAAAAAATCCTTTATCAATGTTGATCAAACCATAAATTCATATGTTTTTAGGATTTCACAATGCTTTTGTTAAAGGTGAGATGGTCAAAAGAAAAATATAGCCAACTCAAATTTGAACTTGTCTTAAATTTCATTACTCAACAATTTGATGGAGGAGTCACCCCATACTACGGATTTTGGATTATATTGATATGTTTTTATGCAACTAAGCTCAAGGCTTTCTCATTGTTCAAATTTAGTTCCATTACAAAGTGACAATAGTAAAATAGACATTTATAAAAACGACACGAAGCAAACATGATAAAGTATCAAAATTCACATGATGGAACGATGTACAAACATGAAAATAAATGTTGTCTCTTAAGTGGAATTGTGGGCACAAATTAAAATGTGTTATCATTTATCCATTTCATATAGAGTATCAAACTGTTGCGATTGCGTGACAACACATCAATATTTCCACTTAGAAATGTGTCCCTCTTTGATGGAACTAAATATAACTTTAAAATGCTCACTTGTTGTATACCTCAGAGCATTTGTTTGTTATAACTTTGCTCTGTAGCAGTAGTAGTTGAAAAGGACCATATTGAGAAATCTTAAAGATTTTACAATATCATGGACGGGTGCTTTCTTTTGACAAGCCAGTGGTAAGCATAGTTTCTTTAGAAAGACGAGCTTTTTGACTAGTATGAAGGAGCTTTAGAAGTGTGCTTTTGCTCCCCATGGCTAATTGTGAGTCATCATGAGTCATGACCCATCTAGGATGCATCCTTGACCATCCATGTATTAGATGGCACATCTAGAGATTGAAAGTCAATCTTCACAATTATCCAAATTAAATACTTTGTAACTCAATATTTGAAATATGATACCAAACTTACCAATGTTCGTGAGTCGATATTCATTTTGAAGAAATCTAAATGACATAATCATACTCTTCATATTGAACAATTAATATATGAAATTTAATAGTGAAACATTTTTTTCTTCCAAAATAATATGCAACCCATTAGTTAGGAAGAAATATAGGGAGTAGCATAGGTACAAGGTCCACACTCATATAGAGCTCCGTGGATTCGAATAACTCTAAAAATGTGAAGCCGAGAGGGATTCTTTTACAATCCAGGGATGATGGGGGATGTAGCATGTGGGGAGTCCTCTGTGGGAAGAGCCATTTCGGCGGGAGATAGCACCGTTGTATATTGTCGCCTTGCAATTGCAACATCGTTGTTCCACTCCATTTCAAAATGAAGGTTGTTTGTGCCTTGGATGTTGAGTCTGTTTCGCCTTGAATATCTTCATATGACCCACAAAGGAAGGCGATGAGGTGAACCCAAAGTTCCATGATTACATCGGTTGGTGGGATGGGCTTCACTTAGAAGATCTTGTGGCAACACTGGTTCCATATTTGCCATGTTGTTAGACCTACAAGTATGGTCCACAATGACTTCAACTCTAGTGACTTTGTTTGTGACTAGGATGGAGAATCAGTCATCCTAATAGTTCCTCGCTCCAATTGCACAAAGGGGCCCGATTTGTTGAATTGGGTAAACCATGATTCTCGCTTCAAAGTCAATCATCAAATCATTCTAACTCATCCATATTATAGATTGTAGTAATAAACTTACCACATTAGCACTGACAACTATCCAAATTGTTGTAAATAGGTCGCATACTATTGCAATTATGACACTAATAATTACAAGTACAACTCATATCGCATTATCATGATATATTTTCTCTTATGTAACTATGTTATTATGGTTGGCGTTTGTGCAATTAATTAAGCTATAATTAAAATTTACTTTAGATTGTGAATTGCCCTTCTTTGAATGATTAATTAATTGAGCAAAGTAGCTTTTAAACATAAAAAATGGTAATAAATATATACTAATATTTGGGAAAGGCTATGAGATATCCCAAATGCTCTTAAGTTTTCGCCATTGTCCCCAAATGTAAATATTTTGAGATCTTGTTTTCATGGAAAATCCTAGCCTACCACTTGCTTGCCAAAGGAACACACACACTAAGCTTGAAGTAGCAATTAACAATACTTTAGTTTGGGAGTCTCAAACTCAAACATTAAAAAATATCAAAATTCAAACCACACCACATTGCAATATAATGGTTTAAACCAAATTTGAAAATATCGACTTAAAAAGATGTTGGGAGTTTTAATCAGTATGCTAAAAATGACCAATAAATCATTAAACCAAATTATGCCTACATTTGGAGTCATTGAAGTTATGACTTGAAGATTGTTAAACTATAAAGGCGCTACAATTTACTTTTATTTTCAAACTTAAATTGAATAGAATCCTTTATGTCATTAAGTTGCAAAACTGATAGAAACTGAACTATGGCCAATTACTACTTGGAGGATCCATCAGTTCTGCTTCCATTGAAACTACATATCTTAGAGCCTCAAGAAAAATTGGAGCACATTACTCTTTCCTAGGTGCTTCCAATCTTTCAAATATTTCATGATCGATCATTTTTTGTGGCCTACGATTTTGTCAACCCAAAACTAGCTATTGTTTTGTGACACGAAAAACTTATAACTTTGATGAACTGAATACTAGCAATAAAAAAGGAGCTTATGGACATGTAACCTGTTTATATGCAAGAAAGTGACATGCCAAAGGTTTGTTCTAGAATACTGGCAAGGAAAGAAATCTAACAAATATGTAATTTGTTGTAAATGTCGATAAAGGAAAGCTTAGGGGATGAGGGTGATTTGAAGTCAAGACTTGAGGAAACCACCTACCTAGCTGATACACCATAAACTCCCCAAAATTATGAACAATCCACAATCACGCATTGGAATGTACATGTGGTGTTGATGTGCTTTGGCATTTAGCATGCAAAACAAGGTTACTCATTTTGCAAGTTTTTGGGTCACTAAAAATTTCATTTGTCGGCATTGAAACATTTGGGAGTACATTTTGCATCCCCAATAGTTTGATGCCCAAATAATTAGCTATTCCCGAGAGTTTAATATAGTGTCAAGGTTTTGCTCCATGCAGCTATGAGAAGTATATATTTTTAATTAGTAAAAGGTTGATGAATGTGTGCGTAGGAAAGGCAATCACATTCTTTGATTTTAAAATAAGGGTAAAGCATTCCATCCTACAAAACTACTTTTTCTTTAATTGAGAATACATGCTAATCATAATGGCAAAATGGGGTCTCAAAAACTCTTACTAGCTTTCCTTCCACGAAAAGCATGGGGAAACCAATATAATGGTGTTAGTTGTGATGCGAAAGATTGCCTAGACTTCCCAAGGCATAACCCAAGGCATAAATAGAAATGACGATATATTACAATTACCAATGACGCCAACAAAGTGAAATACTTTGGCAGAACACCCTTTCACAAATGTACAATGCTAAGCTAAAAAACCGAGAACTTCTGACTGAAATTCAAGTCTAAGCTCAATTTGGTTTGCAAATGGGCAACATGGATCATTAGGGTCACGCATGTGGTAGTATGAAGCATGAATAGTACGAAGAATTGAATAGTGGTTGGTCACATAAGGTGCAACGTGATTGCCTCGTGCATGTGTGAAAAAAAGGTGATGTAAATGGTTCATCATTCCTACCACAGAATGGCATCGAAACTGCGTAAATGTGTATGTGTCAATGACAAGAGGGAAGAGGAAGTATGACAAAACAAAATCCATGGATTTTGTGGAAGGGAATGATATCCAAAGTTTTGGGGAAATGAGGAGGAGACAGAGATGGGTTTGGATGGGGGGGAGGAGACTTTATAATTAAAAGATTAAAAAAATAAAATGAAAATAACTAAGAGTATAAAGGAAAATGAAGAATAAACAAGAATAAAAAAGGAAAAATGATATGTAAAAAAAAAAGGACAAAAAATGAAAAAGAAATTGGGAAGAAAGAATGGGAAAATGAATGAAAAGGAAAATAGAAATAAAAAGAAAGAATATAAAATCTAACAAATACATACAAAATTAAGACAAAAAAACAAAAATACACATAGAGCAGAATAAGGAGAAAAAGGAAGATAGTAAATGAATAAATAGAAAAAAAAAAAGCGAAAAGAAAAGAAAAGAAAAGCAAAGAAAAGGTGGGGTCCAAAAGAAAGACAAAATATTATGTGTACTAAAAAAAAGAGGGGAAGAAGATCTCTGTGTCTCATAGTAAGAGTAAGATCCTCCTCTGCTTCTTTAAATTTCCTCTATCTATAAATAAAGCTATATATATATATATATATATATATATATATATGTATATATCTAAGCCTTTTCGTGCAGATTTCTGGATCTTTGGGCCTCAGATTTTGTCCCCCCCTCCCCCACCACCACCTTTTTGTCCCCCCGTCCATTGTGACATGGCATCTGACGTGGACCCCTTCTGTTTGTTTGTTTAGTTCTTGGTCCCTTCCTTCATGGGCCTAGAATGACTATGTACTACACACACAACACAACAACAATACATACATAATGAAGGACCTAAAATGACTATGTACTACACAACACAACACAACACAACAACACTACATACATAATGAAGGACCTAGAATGACTATGTACTACACACACAACACAACAACAATACATACATAATGAAGCAGTTTGTTGCCCATCCGTCATTCCCTGATATTCCAAATCTAGTCCCCCCCATTCTTCCATCCCAACCAATGGTTCCAGTATCGCAGTGTTTTTAGCCTATAGTTGCTGCTATTGGCCTAGGGGGGGGGGAGTTGGGCCCATTTATCTCCATCGGATTTTGAATTCGAGGCTTCGCCTTGCATTCCCGGAAATGCCATGAAGTCGATTTTACCAGGGGGCATGGGTCATAGACAAGGGGTCATAGATAAGAGTCTTAGAGGACAAGGTCGGAGCCTCCCCAGGGGCAAAGGTCTCGGATTGGGGTGATGGCGGATAAGGAAAGGAGAGGTGGTTGCGGTCAATGGTCGTGTTGTTGGCCCCTGACAAGACGAGAGATCGGACGAAAGTTCGCGTGATTCATGGGGATGATGATACATGTAAGAGAGATGTGTGGTGGGTGGGTCTATCTTCTATGGCTGGCTTAATAAGGGAGGAGATATATGATTATATCTGGTATTGGTTGGATCTTCTCTCCTTATATTATTATCCATCATCTATTAGATCATGAGAATCATTATAGGTATAAGCAAAAACAGTCCCAACCCCCAAAATTACCAAAAAAACACCCCAAAAAAAACAAAACAAACTTGAAACAAAAAAAAACAAACAAAGGAAAAGAAGAAAGAAGAAAGAAGAAAGAAGAAAGAAGAAAGAAGATCCTTTTCAAAATAATTAAAAAAAAGAAATTAATGAAAAAGAGCTAAAAGAGGAGGAGGAGAAGAAGCAGAAGAAGATCCTTTCCAAACTATTTTTCAAAGAGATAAATAAATCAGCTAAAAGAGGGGAGGAAGAAGATTTTGTTATTTATTTAGCTTAATTTTTTAATTTTTAATTTTTAATTTTTATTTGATTTATTTATAATATTTCAGTTCTCATTGGAATAAAAACAGGGGGGAGGCCACAGAAGACAGAAAAGAGAAAAAAAGGAACAGAGCTTCCATAGCCAAACCTCACTCATCAATCAATCTCTCTCTCTCTCTCTCTCTTACCTGCAAAACTACCCCAATTAATCACTCCATCTTTCTCCTAACTAACAAATCTGCCTCTTTCTCTCTGTCTTACACACAGTCTTACAGATCTCTTTCTTCAATACAGCCTTGATCCTGCCCCTGCCCCTAATCCTAGTCCTGCCATTATTATCAGATTTTTCTTCCTCCCTAACCCTAGCCCCTTTGGTCATGGACTCATCTGAAAGAAATTCGAATTCTTGTAACCCTAGCCCTAACCCTAATTCTGACGTCCATGTCCTAGCTGTGGATGACAGCATTCTCGACAGGAAAGTGATCGAGAGGCTTCTGAAGACATCCTCTTACAAAGGTATGTGGTTTCTCCTCTTAATAAAAACAGTTCACCTCATTCATTCATCAATTCAATGGATTCTTCTTCTTCTTCTTTATCTCTAATGTGGCGATGGCGGGGATCGAACCATGACCCCATTGAATGTTTGAAAGAAAGAACCGAATTACTGCAAGCCAGAACTTTGTTATGAATGGAATGTAATGGTAGCCTTTCTGAGGGTTTTTAATTATTATTATTGTGGAATTTCAGTCACAGTTGTAGACAGTGGAATCAAGGCTTTGGAATTTCTAGGAATTGAAGGCTGCGCCCAAACCTCCATGCAAATCAATGTAAAAACCATAGTTCCTGCTTTAAATTTGTGTTTGTTTTTTTTCTCAATCTCTGCTTCATATCATCTGTCTGATCATCAAGTGATTTTGAGTATGGTGGTGTGTGTTGTCAATGCTTATCAGGTTGGGCTCATCATCACAGATTACTGCATGCCAGGAATGACTGGATATGAGCTCCTGAAGAGAGTAAAGGTTTGTGATTTCCCACCATAGTTGGTCCATTAGTTCCTAAATTCTCCCCTGCATTGGCCGGCCCCATCGTAGTGTGAACACGCGAGCGAAGGAACCCCGAACCCCCGGGCCCGCTTGGCCGCGTTCACACTATAAATTAGGGCCTTCGCTTCAAATTACTTAACCGCATGCCGCGATTGTCTCGAAGCTTGTCCCACTAAAATATGTGCACCACATTTGTTTTCCTTCTTCTAGGAAACCTCTTCGTTGAGTGAGATCCCAGTGGTGGTCATGTCTTCCGAGAACATCCCGACCCGAATCCAACGGTAAAACTTTTGCCTGGGTTGCTTGCAGTTTTTTAAAGATCGGATCGCACTTGCTTTCTTTCTTTCACAATTCTTTCTTATTTCTTTCGACTGACTTACCTCCGACGCACACTGAACTCTTGGAAATGCTTAGGTGTTTGGAGGAAGGTGCCAAGGAATTCATAATAAAGCCGGTCCAAATGGCTGATGTGGAGCGAATCAAAGCTCATATATGCCCGGTGTTGGGATCCGTGACACCAGTGTCATGTCATCTGGATCAACCTAGTGTGGTTTCATGCAACAAGAGGAAGTTTGATGCCGAAGGCTTTGAAACACAAGGTTCCGATCGAAGACGACCGCAACCAAGTGGTGTGATTGTTGCGTGAAACCCTAATGTAGGAATTTGGCCCTAGGTGCATGCCCAAGGGTTAGTTTCATGAGCATTTTGCCTATACACTCATTTTGTACAAAGTCTTCTGGTAATAAGAGGTTTCCAACTTATACTCATGTGAATGGGGGTCCAAGCTTGTTGCAAAGGTTATTAATTTTGTTTTGCGGACCTTTGGGGCTCCCAACAATGTAGTCACAACCTCTCCGTAGGCAAACATTTGCTCTACACAAATTGTAGCTCATTCAATATTTTACATGGCCATAATTTTTTCTTGTACAATCTCTAAGTTGAGAAGAAGATTGCAATTTGTGAGAATAGAGTTCAAACTTCTACCCTTTGATTTTTGGAGCTTACTTTCTTGCGAACATTGAGTGGATAATCCGTGTTACTTGTGAATGACTTATTATCATGTCTCATGCACACAATTACGATGTCATGTGCACGTTAATGTGAGATGAAGACATCATAACAAAAGGTTATTAAAATTTCTGAACTTTTGGAAAAAGTTTGTTGAATTTCGTTTGCGTAGTACTCAGTATGTGGTCTTCAAAACCGAATCTAATACTTGGTAAACCAACAACAGAAATGGGTGCACAATGGCTTTTATTAGACCTGACCCATCACAAATCAAATGCATTCATTGTAAGATTTCCTCGATCCCTTCATCCTTCATCGTCGGAGCAACTCATTGCTACTTGAAATACTTTTGACTAAAGATGTATTGTGACTCACGAGATCTAAAAAGAGATTTTTAGTTTAGCTTTAGAGATGCGGATGTTTAAAAGAGATTTGGGTCATATCTTTAACGATGTGGATGTTTTAAGATAGAGACAAAATACGACTTGTATTTTGGGTATACTTTAGAGTGCTCTTTATGACTAAATGTGCTTGTCCTTTGAAAAAAGGAGAAACATGTGCACGAAGTAGGCATAGTTAGATGATGCATTTTGGGTTCTTTTAAAAACTATCTACCACGTCCTTAATATATACACGATAGTGGTTAAAGTGTTTTTCTTTACTTAAGTTTGATACATTGACAATATATATGCCTTAGCACGGAAAGGTTTTTCTTTTCTCAATGAAACTCTACTCTTAGGAAAATGAAATTTCCCCCACTCTTGTGAGTCTTGTTCCCCTATGTGTAAATAATACCTTTCATTAGGAAAGAAATAAACTCTGTCATGACTAACTTATGATGAAAATTGGATCCTAGACCACTAAGACTAATGATGGATGAACTTTAGATTTGTCCACGATCCAAATATTAAGAACTCACTCCCAACCTACAAACCAGTCGTCACAACTCACAATATATATAGTCGCTCTTCATGTGCAAGTTCCCAACATTTATTCCAACTTCATCGAATCAAGCTACCAAAGTTTTTGCCGTAAATCTTAAACTTAGCACATATAATCAACCAACTATAATTTACCTTGAAAAAAATTCCTTTGAATTTGCTTCCAAGTCTTGGGGTTTGTAGGAGTCATTGATGGATGTCCTATCACATTAGGAGATATAATAGAGGAATCTGAGCCAAGTTGTGTGGTTCCGGTCATAAGCAACCAATTATTCTTGTTTTGGCTTGGTTTTGAATAATTTGAAGATCGATTAGAGGATGCGAGATATTAACGAATCCAAGAAATTCGAGCAACTCTTGAGTCTCACACCATGACAAAGTTAGATTAAGGATTCCATTAGATCTCGACTCTCTCGTTATATATAGGTTATGCGAAGAAGGGAGAAAAAATGATATGTTGTATTCATAGTGCTTGTAACTCCCTTGTCCATCTTGCACCTACAACTACTAAGAGGTTGTAGATATCATTGATTGGACGAAGGATTTGGAGTTATGAAGAAAGATGATTCTCATTGTTTGGTTCTGGATAATTGAGGATTAAGATTGACATTTGAAAAAATTAGAGTTCTAGTTACAAGTTACAACTATGTAAAAGGAGATACTTATACTGAAGCAGTGTAGCAGATTTAGCAGGCTATACCGAAATGTCAAAGTCAACTTAATTTGCCTAATAATTATACATAGTATGGTCTTTTCTCTCCTTTAGGTGTTTTAATAGGTGCTTGGGCATATGCTAACCAGGGTCAAATAAGATTTTATGACGTTGGCGATGATGGTCTTTTATATTTAGTGGATGTAGAAGCTAAAGTTATGCAGTTAGCCTCCAAAAAACCCATTAGGGTTATTGCTCGGTTGGACAAGAAGATTTTCTTAGATCTGAGCCTTTTTTTGGCGGACCATGCAATACAAATATGGGCATTCCAAAGTAAGCCATTGACACATCTTAATTGGAACCAAACTGATTATGCATGGTGGTGAGTTGGTCGCTCCTCAACAAATGAACAAGAGAGTAGGATTCTCCCCTATTTCCAATATTCCGTGGCATATGGGAGACGTTTTTTGATTCAACATCATTGCATAAATCTTGTTGCACAAAAGTATTGGGAGTTAGGTGCTATATCACATCAATATATGGCGGCTTATTGGAAACATTTATGGGCTCTACCATGTATGCGGAGAGCAATTTCTTTTAAGTGGTTAATGCTTCATTATGCTTTACCTATAGGTGTTCATTTAAAAGGACAAGTCGATGATCGTCGTTGTGTGTGTTGCCAAGGACGAGGAAACTTTGAAACATTTGTTTTGGACTTGTAGTGTAGCTCGATAGTATTGGGGAAGAATATTGAGGATGTTTTCTTGTAAATATAAAGGAGCCATTTTTACATGGGGAGCTGTTTTCTGGGGGTCTTTGGATGAGCAAGTATCTTTGTACGAGGCGGAGCAATGCATAGAAGCATTATGTGTGTTGGAGAATACAATTGAAACAGTTCTTCCTAACATTCTTGGTGACAAATTTTTTAGAAATTCTTTTGTTTGGAATATTGTTTTAGGTAATGCTTTATGGGCGTGGTGGAAGTGCCGTTGCAGCAAGAAGTATGAAGGCATCGAGTACAATGTGGTGAATATGATTAAGATGTTGTGGGGCAACTTGGTGCACATAGTTAAGGGAGAGTATGATAATATTAAAGGAACACCGGAAAAGGTGCATAAGAAAATGCGAAAAATCCATAAAATATGGTGGTCAATACCTCTTTGGTTAGATGAGTCACATGACGATCGTTGGAATTCTGTTCCACCACATTGGCTATTCCCGTCCCCTAGTCCTTTCTTTATTTCAAACATAATTGTGAGGTATATAGTTTCTTCTTTTCTCTTTAACTTACAGGTTGACAGGAAGAACATAAAAAAGGCGAATGGGATCTGGGTACTATGAACTGACAAGGGTGAGATGGTGGATGTGGAAAATGAAGCATTTTCTGATTTTGGATAAGGATGAGAGATGATGGTGTTGAGGGTTGTAACATAATTTAATGAGAGACGAGGAGAGTAATGTCATTTTGTTTTTTTAGGTACACAATTTTGGTGGTAAATCAGCAAGAGTGAGATGGTTGATGTGGATTATTGAAGCACAATTCATGTTTTTGATAAGGATGAGTAATGGTGGCGTGGGGGCTGAAGCATAGTCTCTTCAGAAAACTACGTTGTTTGTATGTACATGATTGTGGCGGTAATCGGTGCGAAGTTTAATGTGGACTTGAGGAACCAAAATGCATGTTTTTGATAAGGATGAGTGCTGGTGGTGTGGGGGTTGAAGCATAATCTATTCAAAAATCTAGACTCATTTAATTGTTTGTATGTACAGGTTTTGACAATAATTTGCGAGAAGTTAATGTGGACTTGATGAAGCAAAATGTATGTTTTTGAATAAGGATGAGTGATGAGGGTGTGGGGGGCGAAGCATACTCTCATGAGGGGATGAGGAAAAAAGACTCATGTATTGTTGTATGTGCAGGATTTTGGTCGTATTTGGTGAGATGGATGATGTGGACTTAATGATGTAGAATTTATGTTTTGGATAAGGATGAGTGATGATGTTATGGAGGTCGAAGGACATTCTCATGAGGAGATGAGGAATTTAGACATAATTTATTGTTTATGTGCAGGAATTTGGTGGTATTCGGCGAGATGGTTGATGAGGACTTAACGAAGCAGTTTTTATGTTTTTTGAAGGATGAGCGATGATGGTGTGGGTGCCAAAGAATAAGCTCACGAGGAGAGGAGGAAACTTAACTTAATTTGTTGTTGTATGTACAGGAATTTGGTGGTAGGTAATCCGGCAAGATGGTTGACGGGGAAAGAGGAAGCATAGTTGTTGACTTTACAACCACGAATGTGGAAAGTGGTTCTCTTGAAAAAACAAAGAACGTAGTTGATCGCCTTCAAAGCCAATATGTATAGGTTGAAGAAGTATTAAATGGCTCATAACTATGACTTGAGGGGGATTGTTTCCGAATAGAGCTATTTTTGTTGTTGCCTATGGATATGGATACCTTGCAATGTGTCTAGGGAATAGATTGTAGTTGTTGGATTGTTTTCTCTATGTCGGAGTACATAGATTTGATTCTTCAACTGTTGCCTACACAAGATTGGCTTGGGAAAACATACTTTGTATGATGTAACCGTTATGACCTCTTCTTTATAACTAATGGAAGGATACTTTGTTTTGAAAAAGAAAAAACTATGTAAAAGTAGAAAACCCAAGAAAGAAGAAGAGCCACCAAAGTCATGAGAATTTTTTCTCTAGCTTTCATAATGCTCTAACTCTATGCCTACCATCAAATACCAAAGTTGTACACATATCCCAATTATCACACAACCCCCAATATCTCAAATATAGGAAAACAATCTACATCTTGGATTTCGAGTCAATGTGAGTGGATTTTGCAAACACCCACTATTTAGGAGTAAAACAATAACTTGATATGGTATGAAAATGATGAGTACTATCTTCCACTTGAACATTGCAAAAAAAGCAATTGTATGATGTTACTCCACATTTCTTTAGAGCTAATACTTTAAAAAAAAAAAGGGCCTTAATTATAGGGGTTTTATGACCTATTATAGCTTAAAATAGTAGAAAATAACCCACAAATTACCTTTACGATACCAATCTCAAGTCTATCATATGCAAATTATCTACAATATGGTTATGGAATCAATATAAGTCATACCTGCCCTTCAAGACAATATATAACCTTGTATACTTATTACGATATATATTTTCTAAGTTGAATAGCCCTTACTAGAATAGATTTTTGAATATAGGACTACCATGTACTCTAAATGCATGATTGATATTTATAGTTCACCACAAATCGCCTACTAGTTTATTTCTTCATCTACTTATTTGTATTTTAATATACGACCTTAATCTACGTGACGACCTAACTTATGGTTTCACATGTCCTTTCTTAAATAGGTCGTTTGAGAACTTGTCGGACCGACCTGTGAAGAAAATAAAGCTCCGCATACAGGGTTCTCCAATCGAAACACAGACCCTAGTAGCTCCCGAGTCCATGAAGAGAGGAAAAAAGCTTCTCTTCAACGAGGAGTCAAAATCTCAACCACACATTGAGGTTAGCCAAAAGAAACTTGTAGCAGCTACTGGAGGTGAAGACCTTCCTGGCCGTGATCTAACGAACAAGGAATGGTGTATGCAATACGTCGACTCAAAGAAAAAAGTCGTATTGTATACAACAAAAAAGAAGGGGGAGGGGCAGCTTGGAAAGGAAACCCCATTTATGTATGGCCGTATTCTACGATTTGACTACGAAGATGTAGATTCAGCCAACATACTTGTAATGATAGAGTGCTCCAAGGGGGCACGTAAAGTGTTCTTTTTAGAAGATCTTCTAGTAAAGGAATCTTGTGGGCCAGAAGCGTTCAAAAAAGATCTTGAAAGCTCACAAAACCTTATTGTTACCTTGAGGCCTTATATACAAGGCCATGTAACTCTAAGGGAGGAAGTGCCCTCCCTAGTGAAGGCCACAAAAAGGGTATCTAAAGTACAATCAAGACCACCAAAGAAGAAGACAACCAAAATGTCGGACTCCGATTCAACAAGTGAAAACAAAGAGGAGGACACTAAGGGGACGCCAGGAGCTGAGCAGGCATTGGGTGTGTTGTCATCCGAGCAGAATAAGATAAGGAGAGAGTTAATGCAGCGTAAACTGGTCAGGAAAGGGCAAGTGTTTAATTTGCCTATAACACACATCCATCGGCCCCCTATTGATGAAAAAACAGGTCGAAGACCACTTGAGATTAGAGAGCCACACCGCATGCATGTTCAAAATCTCAAGAAAAAAATGAAAATTAATCCTCATGCCACTGTGGTGCCTTTTATTGTTATGGTAGATCCTGAAGAATGTGAAACCATTGAAGATTTTGATATTAGAAAGCATGATCAATATAATTACTTTGTCATTGGTGGATCGCATTCAGCGGAGGCACGTCGGCAACTTGTGAGAGAACATCCAACGACTTTCTTCTTCAAGTATGCCGAGTGCAAAATTTACGTGGGGCTCACAACTGAAGAGGCAAAGTTGTTGGCATGGGACCATAATAATGATAATGACTATAGGTAGAAAATGTCGTCGATTGAGTGTATAAGGTTCTTCCACCACGAGTATTTGGACGTGAAACAAAAGTTTGGTGTGAAGCTACATCCAGGTCTACGACGTCAATGTTTGCATGAAGTCGGTATTGTGGTAGATGATAATGTTAAGTCCGATGGACTTCGAAAATATGAGTCTTGGTTTCAACTGGCCTTTAGAGATGGAGAAGGATGGGACCTACAAGATCAAATCTTCTCAATGTGGGAGAATAAGGAGGTAAAGGGTCAACGACAAAAGAAATGTAAGGTTGACCCTCAATTAGAGTTAAAGTCACAAGCGGCCAAGAAAATTGACTTGACAATTGAAGAAGCGGCTGATGACATGAAGCTGTCTCAGTGGAGAGCGATGGAAGGTATTAAGGACGAGCAGCTTCTTGTGTCTGTTTTGTCAAGGGTTGTGGCGAAAGATTTAAGCCTTGAAGAAATGGTCACTGAGTTCAATAAGTAAGTCTTTCAGATACTGATATTGAAGTCTATATGGTGTAATTCAAAGTTGTAATCTTGATTTCTAATTTTACAGTCATAAGGTGTACATGAAGATCCAAGAAGTTATGATGAAACAACTTGGATGTATAACTTGGGAACAAGTGACCGAGGATTATCCTCTAACGTCTTCATATAAGGCGTTGTCGGAGTATTTTATTGCATTCAAGGATTGGGTTAGTATTGGTGGTTTTTCATTACGCTTTCATCATATGTAGAGCTTGTATAATAATACTTGATGTCCTATTGCTTCTATTAGAAACCGTGTCGTGGCAAGAAACAAGGAGAAGTTAAGGATATACACGATTTCCCTACATCCTTCCTTGCACATCTCAAGCGAGCCAGAAAAGAAAAGGATCGTCGCTTAGTCAAGGCGTACGAAATGGAGGAAGATGGCTCCTTTAAAAAATTTAGCCACAAAAAAGATATTATGAGAGATCTATACTACAATGTGGTTTGTGGCGATGTCGTCGACTTGATCCAAAAAGTGCCAAAGAAGGAATATACGCTAATGATTGCGGATATTCCTTACGGATTTCGAATGGTTAGGTCATCATATGACGATGAACCGTTTAGGTTTAAACAGTTGGAGAAAATGGTCAAAGATTTCGCTGAGCTAACGACTGCATCCTTGTGGTGAATAGTTGTCTTTCATAGTATGGACCAAGGGTACTCGGTAGCTCAAGCTTTGAGATCTCGTTGCCATGGCATCGAGAACCTTGCATGGTAAGGATTATTTATAGGTCTTATTCACTATATTGCATTTCTTAATATTGTTCAATCTATTCTTAACTCAATGTATTATTTTTTATAGGATAAAAACCAATGTAAATAGAGGGCCAACTTTTCGGTTCGTTAATGCCATTGAATACATCACGGTTGGCTACTTCGATGAAATTAAGAAACAAAGAATCAAGGAGCATTCTAATGAAGTGGGAGGTTCAAATCTGCTGGTATATCCAGCAGTGACACGGAAATTGCGACATGTCACCACGACAGAATGGGGACTTGTCAACCCATATCAAAAACCTCAACGAGTTATGATGCACTTGATCGAGATGTTTTCTATCGAAGGAGACTGGATATTAGATCTCTTTTCTGGCACAGGTATTCCTCGAACTAGGGTAACGATCTTGAGATAACCAATACCGAATCTTTTTTGTTTGACAACTAATTCTTCTTGTTACTTTCTTCACAAGAACGACGTCTGCATATGCATTGAAGCTCTTTAGAAATACAATTGCATTGGAGAAGGACGAAGAGCAGGTTATATTTATAAATATGAGAATTAAGTATTTGTGGGAGTGCCTAGACCAGGATGAGGAGGTCGGTGCAAAGAACCTCGCTAATACAGAAAGGTTTCAACCTGCTTCGCGAGAGCCTATTCCTCTGTTAGCCGGCGAACCGGGGGAGCTAATAGAGCTTGATGATGAGCTTATAGAAGATATTTCGTTGGCTCGGCTAACATGGGAAACCAATGCACGTATAGCCGAAGAGAGTTCTACACAAGATGATGAAGAAAATGGCATTGATGAATTGATTGCTATGTAATAGACTCTATGAAGAAAATGACAGTGACGATTTGTTTGGATTTCACATTATTAATACAAATTTTGGGTTTTACTTGGTGGATTCTATTCTTTATAATCTTCTATATGTTTCAATTTTATTTTTATATACTTGGTTAGTAGACTTATGACATTGGTTTCATCGTGTGCATAACTGACTACCAAATTTATGGAGAAACATGAATTAGTTTAAATTGAGGTTGATTTTGGTCCAAGCTAACCTTAACATAACATGGTCCTACAATTGTTGCCATGACCGTCCATGTTGTTATTATGGATCTTTGTCTTCTATTGTTAAAACTATTATGTTTCTATTCCATTGCTGCTTAGATTGTGTAGTGTGTTGATAATGGTTCCACTAGCATTATCCGCATGTTTTTATACGCTTGTAGTTCCACTTGCGTTATCGTTTGGAGTTTGATCTTGTGTGAATCACCTAAGCAATAGAGTAGATCAATTTTAAATACAGGTATGAAAGCCTTAATAGGTTTGTTATTTCCACGACATTATCCTAAAGTTCACTGCCTTACATTGTCCACAATTATATACATATGGTTTGATCCCATACGAACAAACTGAGGAATAGATTAGATCAACTTTAAATACAAGTATTGAATACTTTAATAAGTTAGTTATTCCAATCACATGATCCTAAAGTGCACTATCCTACATTGTCCATAATTATATACATGCACGTATGGGTCAAAGTATAAATTATAACTCATTTTATTAGTATGGATACAAGTACACCTCATATTTTTGTAAAACTTACCAAATTAATATAAGCCTTTAACTTAGTGTTTCCCTTGTCGCACATTAGTGACATATTGAGCCATTGTTGAACTTTATTATGCCTACATTAACTTATCAACACGTCCAAACTTGCATGATTTCTAATGATCTCCACTTGTAGACCTATCATGTATTTTTATATTTGCAAATTCTAATCAAGTTGAGGAACATGTGATACTAGTGCATCCAATTTTTGTAGAGAGGGTGTATTTGCTTCGTTTCAAGAAGATTCTACAAGTGGAATGCGCAATCCTTCCACTTGTGAACGCGAACATGTTCCCAACCAATACACTTCAAATGAAGACCTTTGCTAGAAGTGGCCACTTAGATCGCTAACACGATTTAAGATCAATTGTCACAAAACATGTATATGAGGTTAATTAGATGCCACTGTGGAATATAAGGGTTGAACCCATGGCCTCCATTGGACAACCTTACCAACTGATCATCAGGGCATGATTGTATAAAATTCAGCTTGATGTAGAGTAGGTTGAACACTAGAACTCATGCATTCTCTTGAAGTTTCCTAGCTTACATGCATCCTCATGCATTCTCTAGAATATTTCTAGCTTGCGTGCATACCTCCGCCGTCTTGTATAAATAATCGGTTGGACCTTGATTCTAATCAAGGTGAACGCCGCACTTTACAAGGTATCCATCGTGACCTCTCCCTTGAGCTCTGTATCACTGACAACCAGTATAAGGATCATCGCTTGGTCACGCCGACCTTAGAAATCAACAACATGGTTTGGTTGCTATGTCGCCACATTGCCACCACAAGTCCTTGTGCTAAATTGGGCTACAAAAAGCTAGGCCCCTTTCATATCATCGAGCGAATCAATCAAGTTGCCTTCCGGTTAGCGCTTCCCCTAGAAATTAGGATTCACAATGTTTTCCACGTTTCTCTCCTCTAACTCTACCATCCTTTTCGAATTCCGGGATGATAATCTCCTCCATCGTCACCCGTGGAGTTGTCGACGAGGGAGGAGTACGAGGTTGACCAGATCCTCGATTCTTGCTTGCGTTGTCAATCAACAACTTCAATATTTGGTCTTATGAAACGGTTGCCCCATTTCGAACGCCACTTAAGAACCAGTTACACATTTACAAAATGCTCCAGACGCCATTCAAGCTTTTCATCCACGGTCCACAATTCCGACAGATCTTGGGAGGAGACCTTAGAGGGGAGACAATGTCACATACATGTATATGAGGTTAATTAGATGCCATTGTGGAATCTAATGTTGCAATTGAACCCATGACCTCCTGGTCTCCATTGCAACCTTACCAACTAAGCTACATCCATCTGGGCATCCGTAACATCTACTCGTTCGTGATATCTACCACCATCCAATATAACTTTACATATCTTCCATAATTCTTGTTCAACCTTAGATGATTTCCATTGAATAGATTGAATGGAGCAATGATATCTCCCACCCTCTCTCTTTAATTGCCACCACCAGTAACCCTCTGAGTATTCTTAGCTAACTTGTCAATAGAGTAGAGTTATGCCCTGGTTGTATTTAATCCATGAATACATTTGTGCTCTTGATCAACTATTGTAACATCTAACTTAAAGGGCCACCTCATTAATATAGTTGTCACTATAATCAATTAAATCTTTCTTTGCCTTTGTTTTGTGTCGACTCTATTTTATCTAGTGTTGTTAATTTTGTGGACTAATCTTGCATGCCCAATGAAAGTAACTAAGCATTTCATTCCATAACAACATCTAATCTACTTGCACGTCGACCACCACCCATTGGTTATTTACCATTGACTACCATAGACTAGTGACCACCACCAACAATACACATGCAGCTCGGTATGCTTGGCACAACCCTGGGTCATTCGACGATATAGTTTGATGACATGATTACACCATTAGCTTGTTATCAATTTTTGTATCATATTCTTGGTTGCAATGTATTCACTAAGAGTGATTGTATCCTTTACACTATTTGTCATCTGGGTTGTAGCAAAGATCATATTTCCTATCAACTTTTGGTGCTCTAAACTTACTTCCCATCTTTGTTTGGAATAAGGAGCCCTCTCTCATAGTTGTCTGACTATATTATCTATGTGGTAGTTGCCATTTCGCTATTGTAGACCTATGGGTTGTCATTAGTTAGTGTGTACAAACACCCTCTCACATGTTTAGTATCTTGCCTCCCATGTTCTTTTTCTTCTTGTGTTTTTGTGATCATATCCATCCTCTTATTTGCATCATTCTCAAACTTGACCCTTTCCTTTTTACCTTCTCTTCTCTTTTCGTTTAATCCTAGATGAAACAAGAGTTATGGGACATTGTGTCTATGGTTAAATATGATAAGGATTACTCGATAAGCACAGATGTATGAATTGAAATGGATTTTCTTCTAAGCCTAGGAACGATATTGGGAAGTGGAACAACGAACTTACCCATGCTAAGATGGATTGTGTACATTAAGTCGACGAATCCCGAGGTACATCACATCTCAAGTAAAAACAATGTCATAGAGACATGCTATCTAGAGTTAGGTGTTAAGGTGAATGAGACATGTCATTGGTGGATGAAGATGTTATTCTCAATTTCTTTTAGATGGCTCATGCAACTGCTGAGGATCGAAATGCGCAAGTGCTCAATGCCTTCAATGAAAGTGAATGTGAAGGGGAGTGGCTACATATAAGTAGTTTCTTGAGATTGATGTCAATTGACCCTTTGTGTCCAAGGAGGAGGCATAGAGGATTTGGAAGAAGGCATATAAGTACTTCCCACAAGGTGGGTATCTTTGGAAGAACATGAAGAGGAGGGTGAGAACACCACTGAGAGTGGTTTGCAAGGAGAGTGGTGTCTAAATTCCATAATAGTCCTTAGGTAGGCCACACGAATATGTGAGCAACATTCATAAAGCTAAAGGAGAAGTATCGATGCCTAAGAATATCCAAGTATGTCACTCATTTCACGGAGACAAGTGGAAGTCACAAGGTTCACCCAAATGTATGATAGAGAGACGAGTTGCACCTGACCTACCTGCTAGCCATACATTTTAATGGATGGACTTAATAGCCATACAAATATGAGTGAGGTAGGTGAAATACTTGGTGCTTGCAAGGGAGAACCTTATGAACCAAGTGGAAGGAAGGCCCTTAGAAACTAGACTATGGTGGTAGTGTGCAAGTTCTATCATAGGCTAGTATGGGTGTGTCGGGAAATTTGTGGTAGACATGGGAGAATTGAATGCCAATGAAGTTAGGATACTCATCAAATAGCTAAGAGTAAATCTCTTCCTTACAATTATTGCAAATAATGAAGCTAGGTAACTCATCAAACGATTAAGAGTAAATCTCTTCCTTACAATTGCAAATAATGAAGCTAGGATACTCATCAAATGACTAAGTGTAAATCTCTCCCTTACATAGATGTCAACATTATGATAACACATGGGCCTGGTCTTATAGTCAAATCTATTATCAAAGCTTGTGCAAGAAGAGTTAGATACTAGCCTAGACTAGCCTCAACAATTATCTTATGCCTTGTGGGTCAATAGAACCATTGATAGTTTAGTGATAGGGTTTATGTTGGTCGAACTCATCGACGAAGAGAAGTCAGTAATATCCATTGGTGAGACGATTATGTTACGGGTTGCGATGTTGTGGGAGGATGAGATGAGCAGAGAAGACCTTCTTCTAACAAGTAAAAGACAATTCAATAGGCAATTGGAAGACTTGGAGTTGGCAATGGATCGGTTGAAGGTGGATTGGGTAAAAAACAACTGAAGGTTTGGCAAGATGTACCAATTGCGAGACAAAATCAAGGATAAGACAACTCAAGAGGTGATTGTAAGTCTTGGAGTTGGCAACGGATCAATTGAAGGTGGTTCAGGTAAAAAAACAAGGGAAGGTTTGATAGAGGAAGATTGAATATAGAGATTATGTGATTGTGTACAACAATAGCCTCGACAACTACCACCATAGCTCGATAAAGAAGCTTGCAAGGCAGTGGTTTTGGACTGTATGTGGTGTCTCGTGCAAATTAGAATGTCACCTACCACCTTGTTGAACTAGATGGGACTAGTGTCATGATGTCGAGAGTGCACACGAGGAAATGAGCTAAACTATGTATATATGAAAGATTGAAGGACAAGGCAAAAGTATGAAAAGAAGGTTATGAGATAAGAAAAAAGAGGACAACAAAAAGACTTAGCTTAGTCATCAAGAGCTTACACTATGAGCAAAAAGGACATAAACATTTTTGCACCAATTGAGTCTCAAGGTAGAAACTTGCTATTTTGGTAAGGGCCATTTTAAAACATATAAAAGGGAGAGGAAAGCTTATTATTGGGGGTCGAATTTTGGGATAAAGGTGGAAGCGCTGTTCAAATCTCAAACGAGCTTGGAGTAGCAAATCAAGAGGGCATTAGATATCATTGAAGACAAGAGGCAACAAAGTTGCCTCGATGGTCAATCTAAATAAAAACTTGAGGATATTCCTCCGAAACTCAAACCACAATTGTCACATTTCTATTTTCTTATATTCTTACATTTTAATACACTACATGTAACAGAGTCGAGAATTATCTCATTTATATTTATACCAATCTTTTAATCTTTGATGTAATAAGTTTTTTGGTATTCATATTAAATTAGTTTAAAAAATCCACTATATTGTCTTATTCTCAATCCATTAGGGATGGTGCTGGAATTTTCGGTTTGTGATTCTAACTTTGAAATGAAGCTTATGCGAATTTGTCGTGGAAAGAGCAGCCCTGAAATTACCACATAGAGAAACTCACATTGCGACAAGAAGGGTTTGTGTGAGGGTTATGTCAAATGTTTTAGATCGTGATTCTGAACAATGGGCGAGAAGTTGTGTGAGAGAGAAGAGGATTGAAACATTTTCAACCTCCAACAGATAATATGAATGCGTAGGCCTAATGTGCCACCTAGATGTCATTGTGTAAGGCAAGATTCAAACCTTACACATATAGAGTTAGACACATTATATTTACCAATAGGGTAACTATTATTGAGTGTTCAATTTCTCATAAATAAATCTTACATATGAATACATTGTCAAAAAGCACTAAGATAAACCCTCTAGGAACTAAGCCAAATATCAACAGATAGTCATAAGTCTCCAACACAACAATTTGAGTCCACAACCCATCCCTCTCTTGTTCAAGTTCCCGATGGTCCTGCTCACGTTTCACACACACCTGCGTAATTTTGCAAAAAGGCTAGCGTTTGGTAATTAAAAAAAAAAGAGTGAAGATGTTCAAGAAGCGATAGGAGTAGTTGAACCTCAAGAGACTTGAGGTAAATGAAGAAGATGATGAGCAAGACTAGGGGAGTGAGGAATTGAAGGGTGACTACCTTCGGCCTCGTCATTCTTGGCACATACTAAATGATGAGGGGTTTATGTTGGGGGTGGATGTCGTGACATGGTGGGTCCAAGTGTAGAAAATGGGAGAAATAGGACAACCATAGAAAACAATGTAAATGTGTGTGAGTGTATAAAAGTCGATGACCAAACGGTTAAGGCTACTAATTGTGTGGGGGAAAATGTGGGTATATATGTTGTTTTCGAAATCTAACTTGTCCATACACATTCTTATCATTTTGTTTAGCCCATGAACTTATCTTTGATTCCATTATACATCCAAATAGTTTTGTAATAAATGAGCCGACTAGGACTGTCCAATAGTTGTTTACATTATTTACATCTCCACCTGTAACGGTTTGATCCAATTTTTACTCCAATAATGAGACATCTCATGTTGCGATGCATGATTGAACAAATCACTTAAATCCATAGGTGCGATTCGTTTCCCGTCCATTTGAGCATTTTGGCCTTTTTACCTTCAAGTTTTCATGCCTTTTGAGAGACCAATTTCTTAAGCCATACACATATATTTCCAATTATAAAGAAGGGAGGTGTAACTTTGATGTTATCTTGTGAACCACCAAGCCAATAGATAAATAGATTTTATTATCATCTTCGGAGGTCAAATATGACCTATGAGACCAAACCAGAAAACTTCTCATATTACTTGTGAAAGTGTATAGTGTCTCTTGGTGTTCAAAAACTTCACTAATGAATGTCACAATTGAGAATGCACACAATGATTAAGAGAGAAATTTGTGCAAGGATTGGGTTTGGTTGAAGATGTGTAGAAAGCATAGTTGAATGTAAGCCAAGGTAGAGCATTGTATCAAGGTGTGATAATTAAGACTCTCAAACTTTGTGTTAGGGCAAAGTGTGCATAGTCAACTACTTTGATCACTTGTGCCCCAATTCCCCATCTCATATTGTAGTTAGTGTGAGTGAAATCACATGGAAGTAGTGATTACAATGGAATGGGTTCTAACATGTATTATGTGTGTAGTTTCATTGTTCAATCAAGAATTCAATTTTGTAGTTAGAGAGAGGGAGCTAATCAAAGACAAAATGGTGATGGGGTAAACCCTTACATGCATCGACTTGGGGCCATACAACTATAACATGTATGTCAAAGGCTACATAGGCCATCCTAACCACCTACTAGAGATTCCAATATTATATTATTACAAACGTGAAGTCTCATTAAAGAAATATAGATTCTCATGCTAATGAATCACCTTTTGTAGTATGTGTTTTGCATGGATTGCTTGATTTAGTTTGTGCACTATTGGCTGATGTGTTCACGTTTTTTGTGCTCATGAGTCACATCCACAATTGCCTCAACCCTATGTCAAACAAGCCGCCCTCACACACAACACTCAAATCAGGGTTTCTAATAGGGGACGAAAAAAGTTGTGGAGAGCCCAAATGTATATGTAATCCTAATGCCAAATCACAATAGATTTCATTTAGAAAAAAACTATGGGTAAATGCATCATCATGAAATAATTAATTAAAATGGATCATGATTAGGATATGTGGAGATGTTCACCAAATTTGTTGCAAGGATCTCAAAATTAAGATAAGCCACCAAAATTGGCGTATCTGTATACTTGAAAGTTTAACAAAAACAACGGATAAAAGCAATTCTATAAACAATGGAAAACTGTACAACTATAGGGCAAAGAGAAAGAGGCCATGAAACCTTGAAGTTTAGGACAAGACATAGTTCTATTCAACTACTCAAAGGAAGTTGATGGAATGATGCAAGAATATATGTAATGTAAAGCTTTGTTAAACGAGAAACCATATATACTATATAGTTGGTTGATCAATAATTATGTGACAAAAAGAAAGGGCCTTCGAATGACGCAAATGGAAGAATACAACAAACTATTACGGTTTATTCTTTTTTTTTGTTCGCATTTCAATGTGAGCATGAGGCATGATGCGGGAGAGCCCATAAAGTCGCAATGCATACTTTTTAATTCATTTCGTTAGCACATGAAATAAGAGAGGGAGAGTTATCTTTGGTCATCGAAAAAGTTTCGTGTGGACATTGTGATACAAACCCTAAAATTCAAAAGAGAAGTCCATATGAACAACAAAGATATTGATATGCCCCCATATTTCAACATGTCAAACAATATCATCACTTCCTTGAAGACTTCATGACATTGCAAGCCATTAAAACACAAATTGTATGTACCCTGTCCTCTTGCACAAAGAAAATAAAAGCTTTTAACAAAATAAAGAAAGAAAGAGGGAAGCAAGCTGAGAAACAGAGCAAGCAAGCCAAAAAAAAAAAAAAAACAGAGCATTCAAGTCCCAAAAAAGAAACAGAGGAAGCAAGCCAAACAAAACAGAGGAAGCAAGTTAGCTATGGAGCAAACCCTAGACTTCTCATTTCACAAGGTAACACCTTTATGCCTCCCTTTCTACCAGAAAAGAGTTTTTTTTGTTTTTTTTTTTGGGTAGTTTTTTCTCTTGTTTTGCTTTTGTTTATTTGTTTGCTTGGGCGGGGAATGGCTATGAGACATGGAATTCCAGTGCAGGGTAACCCACTTGCAGAAGATGAGGATATTGAGTCTCCAAAGCCTATGCCTAGTCCTCCTCCATTGCCTCTCATAAGTGATGTTGCCGATGATGATTGTGATGATAGTAATGAACAAAATATATCTGATACCATATCGATACAAGCTGCTGCAGTAGAGGTTATTGAAACCATAAGCATCTCACCGGCTCCAAAAAGTGGGGATAATGGCACACATGATTCGGCTTCTTCCTCTGAGGATTTGGTTTCTACTACTAATCCACCTGTTCCCAAGTTCTCTAGTGATGGATCCCAAGCGTCGATTGCAAAACCCAAACCTCGAGCCAAGGTTCCTTTGGAGAGGGGTTTTACACAAGTGGACTGGCTAAGGCTTACTAAGATAGAGCCCGATCTCGCAGGTATTTATCATATGCATACATACATGTATAATTTTTTAAGCAAAACATTATATTATGAGTTGAAAAAAAAGTGAGGTGAAGACCCACAAAGAATGTTTACATTTCAAGGCTAGAAACATTCAAACAATAAGCATTGACATTGTTTCATGCATACATGTATAGACTTATGCACAGATGCATGCATCTACATATACATCTGTACATGCAACAAGATATACATTTAAAACTTTATTAGATTTTACAAATCTGTATTCATACAAATCCAGCACATGTAAATGACTTTTATTCACATAGACACATATCTCCTTGTCTTCTCATGTATGCTTTTGTCATGGGTATTGATAATAAATGTTTGTTTTATATTTTTGTGATAGCAATGAATGTTTCATCTGTTATGCTCTAAACATGAATGAGAGAGTGAGAGGGATTGATTGATGGCATATCGCCCCTCATTGTGCTGGAATTAATAGGTATAGTTACTAGTGTCACCAGTCATTGTGCTGGAAGGCGTTTCCTAGAGTCACGTAAGAGACCTGCGGGCAGGGTTGGGCAATGGACACATAGCTTACAGAAACATTGTAAGAAAGACAGAGTGAATACGTCTATGAAAGGGAAACTAGGGGGGTGCCACTAGGATTTCATGAACGTACCTGAGATCCTTGTATGAGTTTGCTGCTATCACTACGCGACATGAACCTAATTTTCCGTAAATTAAAGTATCCTTCAGTGTGATGACACCTCTTGTCAGTAACAGTATGTGGTTGCTGAAGTGCTTCCTTGCCAGGGATCAGAAAAATGCAACCTGCATGAAGAAAGGTGGGAGTCGATTATCTGTATCAGTGCTGCTGAAGACAGGGAACAAATTGGCATCTTGTTATGATAATGGTGAAGTTCATCTAAGAGAACAATTTGTCTTATAAAGCAAAGCACCTTTCTGCAAAATCAAGACATGTGTTATTTTCCAGAAACATGTATATAAAGTTCAGCTCAAACTTGAGCAATGTCTGGGCTGACATGTGCTTGGTAACAAACAATGCAATGTATTGTAGACATACAACTGACTTGCATTTTTGCTAGTTATAAGTGAGTGGATAAGTGAATGTTAAAAATCATTCCTTTGCTAGCTTCCTGAATGTCAAAAATCATAAGATTTTTCTTGGTTTGTATGACGTTCGTGTCCTTCCATTCGGTTTTATATCATATGGTTGGCCGTCAGATTTCATGTTTCATCCTATGCCTAGTTCCTGGACTGTTCTGATTCTTGATCGTCTTGTGTCCTACTCAGCCCACTCAAAATGTGTCCATTGTCCTCCCTTCAGGTAGTGCCAGACTAAATTATTTGGATTTGATACGTGCTCCGTACTTTCCAATCGTTTATAATATCAAAATTTCTCACATTTTTATTGGAGCATGATTCTTGTTTCAGATATTGCAATTGTGGTCACAAAGAGAGGTGTGAATTATGTATCTAGCATAGAAATGTTATAGATCCTTTTGTTGATTTGAGTTTAGGAGTTTGTTCACTTAGCTCTAGAGTTTGAGAGTACTCTTTCTTAGAATTTAAAACCGAACATAGCACTTTCTGTGTATAGATGAAGTTTGTGACCACTGATACTTTCTCAATGATGAGGACACTTCAATATGATCTTTTGTTTGTATTTATAAATGAACAGACATTTTGCATCCCAGGTCCTGTCCCTTCCAGCGATTGTGTCTATGACATGCACATTCAATACATAAACGAGTTTCTTGGGATCACAATAAAGAAATTTCTGCTAATAAATAGTTTGTGAATGTATTCAGAAAAAAAAAAATTGACCATAAATGATCTACACAGAATCAGAACATAAATTCTTTGGCATTTTTGTGGAAAAATCTAGAAATTTAAAGGATACCGAAAATCATAAATTTGCATGATAAGATGCAAATCATACCTAACATCAACAGCCAGGTTGTTATGAGGTGGTCTGAAATTTTATCATGAAACTTCCACATCTTTCTCCTTACACAAACTTTCCCTTTGTGTATAAGCTGTCCATTTCTATGATCATTTTTTTATGGCCTTCTTTTTCATCTTTTTGAATTTTTTGCTCTTACTTTCTCAATCATGAATTCCTTTGATTCTTCACACCAATTTTAGTTCTCCAAAGATGCTTCTAGCTTAAAGGTTGCAATATCCTTAATAATCTGGTTTATTCTTATCCTAAACTGCTACTTTTTTAGGAGACATGCAAAAGAAATACAAAAATACACTATGCTTTTGAACAATAGAATTCGTTCTGGGACATACAGCAGCTGTCTAGGCTGCCTATTATGTGCAATGATGCAGGACAACCAACGACTTCTTTAAGTTGTGTGAACAACTGCCGGCAAACTTCCTAGATACGAATTGAGGTGATAAAAGGATAAACAAATACAACCGTGGGTTCTGAATATTTTTATGATTCCTATTCACACCAAGAACATATTATTCCTTAATTCCTCCTTGGTTGATGGTCCGATTCCTTGAAGGTGCAGGTGAGGGGAACTAGTTCCTTATAATGGTCATGTGAGTAGTGATTTCATTGCCCATGATCTTGTAAAGCCATTGCTTGTTGTATGTCTTTCTTTGTCACAAAGCTAAAAAATCACACCAGGAAGAGATTAAATCCCCTTGGTTGATGGTCTGATTCCTTGAAGGTGCAAGTGAGGGGAACTAGTTCCTTATATATAAGTCTCATGTGAGTAGTGATTTCATTGTCCACAATCTTGTAAAGCCATTGCCATTGCTTGTTGTATGTCTTTCTTTGTAACAAAGCTAAAATTCCAATTGCAACAGAAGAACAGTGGCTAGGTATTGAAGGATTTTGTAATCTTATGATTATGGCATGAAAGAATTTGCTTTCGAATGTTTTGTATTGCAGGTTTGAAAGGTGGGACAAATAGAAGGTTAATTCCTATGAGTGAAATAAAACTGCATAGGAGTGAAGACGATGCTTGGACAGTGTTAAAAGGGCGGGTCTATAACATAACACGCTACCTTAAATTTCACCCTGGAGGTATGCAGTTTCGATTCTTTAACAATTTAAAGCTGTTATTAAGAAATTAAATCCATGCTGTTGTTCATTTCACGTTTTTTGGTGAGTTTTCAGGTTCAGATATGCTCATGAAAGGAAGCGGTAAAGATTGTACTGCTCTATTTAGTATCCTTCAAAATTAATGACTTTATTTTTATTCACACAGCATATTCATTATTTGTCTTCAACGAATTCATCCATTTCATGCCTTGCTTATAAACTTTTCATGTCATGTCTGCTTGTGGATGTATACATACGCTCTGCACAGTTCTCACAGCAGTGGCGATAAATATGTACAAATTGGAATGTTCCTAATATCTTTTATTTTCTTATATGCTTAAATAATTTGGAGTAAAGTCTTAACAGAAATAACAGACAAATATCACAGCTGGGTGAATGCAGAGTATCTTTTGGAGAAATGCTTGGTAGGATTCTTGGATGTGGAACATTAACCAAGTTTTGGTGAATCAAATTTGTACATCCAATTGATTAATGGAAACACAATATTGAGCTGTAAAGAACAAGGCGTTGCCCTAAACAAATCTTTGTATTATTCACATTTTTTTTAGTTACAATGTGTAATTGTCACACACAAAGAAGCATGTTATCTGCCTCTAACAAAGAGTCAGAACAACATGGTATTGGGGTCGAAGGGAATTGTTTTGATACATACACATAATCATGAACTCTTTGAACTTGGTTTTAAATTGGAAGTGAAACAAAGCCGTGATCTTTTTGATTTTTTCTACAAAAACAGTTTATTTTTATTTTTTTGTCTACTATCTACCTTATTGAGATAATCTTTCTGTTCTTGGGATTTTTATGTAAAATTATGAGATGTACCGTTATTGTTTAGCAACCTCCACTGAATCAACAACTTACTGTTAGAGTGAAAATTTATAACATAATCCAGTAGTACTCATTTCGTTCTGTTGAGAGTAGTGATAAGATGAGGCACACAGAAAAGTGGAGTTATGACCTCAAGCTAATGGCATAATCGAAAACTTCCCATTTTGCTCAAGAGTTGCAATTGAGCTCTCCGTTAGTGAAGGAGATTGAGAGAAGCTTCAAATTTTGAATGTGATAGTGAAGTCTAATTAATATGATGATATGAGAGGTGGATGGCGTCTAATCACTTGAAACACAACATCCCTAAGCCCTTTGAATTATATAGTACATCCTTAACAGCCCAGCTGGTAAAGATTTTCACGTGTAGTTTGAGGGCAAGGAATTCTAGTGCTTTGGCATGAAAGTTGAATTGATCATCAACTCCCCTTGCATAGAATGACTTGAGAATCCACACCTCAACTTATTGTAATCCTACCTTTTCTCATTTTGGAATAATGATCCCTACTTGCAATCCTATGTTTTGGAACCATGCCCTCAATTTTGGGAGTTGTAATCCTACTTTGCTCAATTAATCTAACTTGATTCAGATTAATTTTCTTTTGTTTTCTTGTTTGCATGCTTGTTGGTCTAGGTTATATTATAGTCCTACATGGTTAGGACATTCTCACTTCGTGGTCTTCTTTCCCTCGAAATCAGTGACCCTCTCTATCTTACTATGAGTATGGAGCCTTCCCCATGAAAGACAATGACAACTTTCCATTTCATCCTCTTGCACTTGGTAGCAAGAAGACATTAACAATGTTGGTTTGCTCAAATCAGTATTTGGTTAAGCTCAAATAGTGTGCATATAAACAAATACACCCCTTTGACTATAGTTTAGCTTAATAGGTTGGAAGTTTATCACGTGGTAAATGTTGGGAGGACACTGGAATTGCAACTACATGGGACTAGATAACAAATTACATGACCCACCTTCTCAACCTCTTCCTTGACGATTTAATCATCCATTGTACACCCATGTTGGTTTGATCTTGCAATTAGAAACAAGAAGACATTAACAATGTTGGTTTGCTCAAATAAGTAATGGACAAGCTTAAATAGTGTGCAAATGACAAATTGTGCCCCTTTGACTATAGCTTAGCTTATTGGGTTGGAAGTGCACCATGTCATAAATGTTGGGAGGACATGGGAACTCCAACTCCATGGAACGAGGATTACACATTACTTGATCCACCTTCTCTAGCTCTCTCTTGACAGTTTCATCATCCACCCTAGACACATCGATATGTAGAGCCACATGTTTTACACTACTTTATGATAGAGTCTCCACAAAATGATACAATTATAGAGTGCCATGGTGTTAAAATGGTAATGGAGGATCACCCGTTGGTAAATCTAAAGCAAAAAGAGCATGCACTAGTGGACCAATTGGGTAACCATGGTGGGGTGAAGGATAAAGGTTAGAAGTCAACGGATGATTCATACTCATGGAGTGTATAATCAAGGTGGGATGAATAAAATGGGTGAGAATAAGAAGGTGATGGGGCAACCAAGTGGTTCATAGAACAATAGGACACCTAGTTTATAATCCCCAAAGAGGTTGACATTTGACAATGAAAGTAGGGTGAATATTCTCTCAAATAAATGTAAGAAAAAATACAATGCTCTAGTGATTCCCCATCTACTTCAACAAAAAGATATAATCAAGTAATCCTTATGGTTTTAGGAGATTTGGTAGAAACTTTACAATGAAGCAAAGAGACACAATAAGGTCAAAACGAAACATTACAAAATGATGGTAACTACATGGAATGCATGAGGATCTAGCTCCTAATTTAAGATGCATGAGATATGTTGTACTTTGTCACAAATTCAATGAGATGTATGATGTGTAGTGGAACACATGGTTAATGCATGTTATGCCAAGATAAATCCACATGATTATTCAGGCGTTCTAATGCTTATGAGGCATAAGATCCCACCATATGTTATAACAAGAAATGTCTAAGGCAAATATTTTTGTAGTACAAATAGTTTATGAAGGAGAATAAATATGGTTGGTTTGAATATATGCATCAAATGTATTTTGGAAATATATGTTATTATAGCTGTCTTTGGCTCTTGTCCTTAGGCATGGATGAGTAGGGACCATCATGGGGGATTTTAATGTAAGATGCAAAGTATCTCCACACTCTCTCATGGATTTCCTATATTTACAAGCACAGGAGCAATTTGAGCTTGAAGTCTTGAAAGGTGATAATGGATTCATGGAATGATTTGGGTACACATTTCAATATACGCTATATATCTAGATGGAGTAGGATGGATCAAATGTACATAATGCACAATTCAAATATCTTGCCAAAGATATGGAGTATTACAATTACATGAGCAAGTCTTGTTTGATAATTTTCCACTTGTATTTAAATTTACTCAATAGTCAATGCCTTGTTTTCATGACATATTGAGAAAACCCCCTATGAAATTTAATTAATCTTTCTTCCATCATGAAGTCCTCCATAGATATATGAGACAATTGTTGGTTGAACTTATGACCATGTTCAAGTTTAAGGATGTATTGTGTGGGGTGTGCAAAAAGTGGTTAGACATAATCCGATACAACATGATTCATTCAAAAGACAAACATTAATTGCTATGATAAATTTGATGGATAGATGTAATAATTTGTTGAATTATTGGCCAAGGGATTAGTAACATTAGAGGATTAAAAGCATTTTGATGAGCTTAAATTGCAAGAATTACAAATGTTCCGAAACTTAATAGCACTTAAACACTTATGTAAAACAGAAAATATGTTGTGCAATATTTAAAAGAAAGCAAGAGAGATACACAACAAATCAATACACGATACACCACATATTTTTTAACGTGGAAAACCCTCAAACAGGTAAAAACCACGGGACCTAGTCCAAACTAATTCACTATCAATATAAATCTGAATACACCAAAGTTCTACTCTAAACAAGTTAGAGTACTATGAGAAATCGAGGAATATGATGTTTCTTCAAAAACTAAACTCAACAAAAAAGACAAAAACCACCAAAACTCACAACACATGGCTGATGACAGAGGCGGCGATGTCCGGATGTCTGAGTATGCTGGTGTACTTGAGAATGCTTGAAGGAATCAACCAAGAAAGAGAGTATAAGCTCTCTAAAATATGTTTTTCTCTGCTACTCTAGAGAAATGCACATTTTTTTCCCCTTTTTAACTCACCCAAAAGAATGAGTTACATAGTGTAGATATGTAACGTCTTCTTGTGTGAACCCCTTTCACACTATATTTTAAAAAATACAAGTTTTGGGCGTCCAAGGCCCATTTCATTTACATACTAATGTTGACAAAAAAACCTAACAATCTCCCCCTCTGGCCACATAGGAGAAGATTCCATTGAACCACTTAGTTTCTATTCATTCCAACAAGCTTGACACATAGCTCAAGCTTTTCTTTAGAGACTACCTTTGTCAACATGTCAGCAACATTTTCATCTGTGTGAATTTTCTTGAGTTGTAGAAGTTGATCTTCAATTGCCGAGTGCAACCAATGATACCTTACATTGATATGTTTCGTACGAGAATGGTACATCGAGTTCTTGCTTAGATCCATTGCACTTTGGCTGTCACAAAATATCACATAAGTTAGTTGTCTTAAACCCAAATTTGAAACAAACCTTTTCAACCATAGCATCTCTTTGGCAGCTTCAGTGGCTGCAATATATTCCGCTTCTGCTGTAGACAAAGCAACACATTTTTGCAACTTAGATTGCCATGATACAGCTCCCCCTGCAAATGTAAATAAGTAAGTCAAAGTAGATTTTCTCCCATCGAGATCCCCTGCCATATCTGAATATGAAAAACCTTCAAGAGTTTGTTTAGAATCTCCAAAACATAAACATAATTTCAATGTACCTCTTAAATATCGAAAGATCCATTTTACGGTATCCCAATGAGGCTTACCCAGATTGGAGAGATATCTACTTACAACACTAACAGCATGGGCAATATCTGGCCTTGTGCTAACCATAGCATACATCAACAACCAATCGATGAAGAGTAAGGAATTGAAGACATCTCTTCTTTCTCTTGCTCAGTATGTGGACAATCTTTTCTACATAATTTAAAATGGCTAGCAAGGGGGGTACTTACTGGTTTTGCATTATGCATATTAAACCTCTCTAATACTCGCTCTATGTATTTTTCTTGGGAAAGCCACAACTTTCCACATTCCCTATTGTGAGTAATTTTGCATGCCTAGAATATGTTTAGCATGGCCTAGATCTTTCATGTCAAAGGCCTTAGATAGATCCACCTTTAACTTGTGGATATTGTCTACATCTTGTCCTACAATTAGCATATCATCAACATACAATAGGAGAATTATAAAATTACCTTCAAAAATATGCTTAAAATACACACAATGATCTCCATTAGTCTTGGTGTAGTTTTGACTCGCCATAAATGAATCAAACCTTCTATATCATTATCGTGGTGCTTGTTTTAGGCCGTAAAGACTTTTCCTCAGCTTGCATACCATATGCTCCTTTCCTTTCTCTTCGAAACCCTCCGGTTGTTCCATGTAGATCTCTTCTTTCAAGTCTCCATGCAAGAAAGTTGTCTTTACATCGAGCTGCTTAATCTCGAGATTTGAAGTGGTTGCCAAACCTAAAACAACTCGAATAGAACTCATTTTCACAACTGGTGAAAAAATTTCATCAAAATCAATACCTTTCTTTTGGCCGAAACCTTTTACAACTAAACGAGCCTTATGTTTTACAAGGTTACCATCACCTTGTTTTAACTTAAACACCCATTTATTTTTCAATTTAAACTTTTCTTCCCTTAGGAAGTTCTACTAAATCAAAGGTATTATTTTTCTTTAATGAGTTCATTACGTCGTGCATGGCTTTTATCCAATCATCCTTATCTTTATGGTTTAAAATGTCATAATAACTTTCAGGCTCCCCCTCGTCAGAGATTAAGACATAATATGAACTAGGATACCTTACAGATGGTTTTCGTTCTCTGGTAGACCTTATAGGTTGTTCATTGATCACATCTTGTAAGGAAGTTTGCTCCCCCCACTCAAAACCTGTTTGTGGTAAAATGTCATCATGATTAGCTTCAACCCTACTATTTATAATACCTGGTTCATCAACATCCTCACGGTTTTCGTCTTGTTGGGAAGCATCTCCATATGTAGCATCTTCGGTCATAGGAATCGGGTCAAAATCTATAAGCCCACCATCTACTTGGGTGTTGGATCCTTTGACCTTTTCAATATCTTCGATAGTTTGATCCTCAACAAATACCACATCACGACTTCGAATAAGCTTCCTTGCTATTGGGTCATAACATCTATAACCAAACTCATCTTGGCCATAACCAATAAAAATACATTCTTTAGATTTACCATCTAACTTAGACCGTTCATCTTTAGGTATATGTGCAAAACATTTACACCCAAACACATGTAAATGATCATATGAAACATTCGTACCATACCAAACTCTATTAGGAACGTCGCCCTACAATGCAACAGTAGGAGATAGGTTAATAACATATGCAACAGTACTCAAAACCTCACCCCAAAAGGATTTGGATAACTTCGCATCCGAGAGAAAGCATCAAACTCTTTCAACTAGAGTTCTATTCATCCTTTATGCCAAGCCATTTAGTTGTGGGGTTTTTGGTGGTGTCTTTTGATGCTTAATCCCATGCTCTCGACAGTATGCAACGAAAGATCCAAGGTATTCCCCACCATTGTCAGTGCGAATGCATTTCAACTTTTTTCCTGTCCCTCTTTCTACATAAGCATGAAATTCTTTGAACACATTAAATACTTGGTCCTTAGTTTTCAATGTTCGGATCCAAAGTTTCCTAGAATAGTCATCAATAAAAGTAACGAAATAGAGTGTACCACCTATTGATTTTACCTTTAAAGGACCACAAACATCTGAATGTACCAACTCAAGTACCTCTTCCTTTCTTGAAGAAGAATGTTGTTTGAATACGACTCTTCTTTGCTTTCCTACCACACAATGATTGCACATGTCTAACTTAGCATCTTTTAGACCCAGAAGCAAGCTTTTCTTTGCTAGGAAATCAAACCCCTTCTCACTAATATGAGACAACCTTTTATGCCATAGTTCTGACATATTGTTGCTTTCAGCTGCATTCACAAGCTTAGTAGAGATAGATGCTTGTGATAAATACAAACTAGAGCATTTCTTACCACGAGCTACAACCAATGAGCCCTTAGTGAGTTTCCATTCTCCCTCATTGAAGATGTTGCAATAGCCATCATCATCTAATCTACCGGTTGAGATAAGATGTAAACGAATGTCGGGTACATGTCTTACCTCCTTGAGAATCAACTTTGAACCCGTGTTGGTTTCCAAACAAATAGTCTCGATGCCTACCACCTTTGAAAGACCATCATTTCCCATCTTCACAACTCCGAAATCCCTTGAAGCATAAGAAGTAAAAAACTCCCTTCTAGATGTGACATGGAACAATGCTCCACTATCAACAACCCAATTAGTTTCATTGTGAGCAAGATTACTTACGTTTTCATCATAGAAAACAAGTAAATCATCTGAGGAAGTTGTATTAACACGATTAGAATTATCATCGTTACCTTTGTTTTCATGCTTACAGTTAGATGTGTGGTTCTCCTTTTTCCACTTGTAACAATACCTCTTTATGTGTCATGTTTTACCACAAAAATGACATTCTAGATTTTTATACGGTAACCTTGGTTTTGATTTACTTCTACTCCTCCCTCGATTGTTTTGACCTTGGCTTGTATGCTTACTCCTCCCTCTCTCAACCATCAAGACTTCCGAATCTGAGGATGTCCCTTGTGTCCTTCATCTCATCTCCTCTTTTAGAACACCGCTCTTGACATATTCCGTAGTTACAATTCCATTTGGGGTTGTATTAGTTAGAGATACCCTAAAAGTTTCCCATGAATCAGGGAGAGTGTTTAACAACCATAATGCATTAATCTCATCATCAAATTTCACTCCCATACCAAAAAGTTGGTCGAAACATCCTTGAAATTCATTTAGATGATCTAAAATGGTACTACCTTCTTTATACACTAAATGCATTGCTTGTTTAAGCAAAAATAACTTATTGTTACCTATCTTTGATGCATACAATGTTTCGAGTTTATTCCATAGAGCTTTAGCATTAGTTTCATTCGCAATATGGTTTAAGACATTATCTCCCACCCATTGTCGAATAAAACCACATACTTGTTGATTCTCGAAATGCCATTCCTCAATAGTTTTGCTCTCCGATTTAGCATATGCAAAAATAGGTAAGTGTAGATTTTTCACAAAAAGAAGATCTTTCATCTTACCTTTCCATTTGTGGTAGTTGGTGTCGTTCAAGCAAACCATTGTGGAAAAATTTGCCTCCATAAGAAGTGCTCAACCTCTGCTCTGATACCACTTGTTCCGAAACTTAATAGCACTTAAACACTTATGTAAAACAGAAAATATGTTGTGCAATATTTAAAAGAAAGCAAGAGAGATACACAACAAATCAATACACGATACACCACATATTTTTTACCGTGGAAAACCCTCAAAGAGGTAAAAACCACGAGACCTAGTCCAAAACTAATTCATTATCGATATAAATCTGAATACACCAAAGTTCTACTCTAAACAAGTTAGAGTACTATGAGAAATCGAGGAATATGATGTTTCCTCAAAAACTAAACTCAACAAAAAACACAAAAAACACAAAAACCACCAAAACTCACAGCACGTGGCTGATGACAGAGGCGGCGATGTTCGGATGTCTGAGTATGTTGGTGTACTTGAGAATGCTTGAAGGAGTCAGCCAAGAAAGAAAGTATAAGCTCTCTAAAATTTGTTTTTCTCTGCTACTCTAGAGAAATGCACTTTTTTTTTTCCCTTTTTAACGCACCCAAAAGAATGAGTTACATAGTGTAGATATGTAACGTCTTCTTGTGTGAACCCCTTTCACACTATATTTTAAAAAATACAAGTTTTCGGCGTCTAAGGCCCATTTCATTTACATACTAATGTGGACAGAAAAACCTAACAATAAATGTGTAATTATCAACAAGCTTATGTGTATAAGATGAGGCATGCATTAGAAGATAATAATCGTTAGCTGCATAAACATTGTCATGCATTACATGAATCAATGCTCACTGCTAGCAATCAGCAATGGTTCGGTTCGGTTCAGTTCAAGAGTGTCAAACTCGAACCATTTAAAATCGAACTATTTAAAGAAATTGAAACTTAAACCAAACCAAACTATGAAACCGTTACAAAAAGTTGAAACCAAACAATTTTAGGGATTTTCAAACCGTTAAACCATTGAAACCACAATTTCGGTTTTCAAGCTAGGTCAAATTTTAAAAATTCAAAATTCAAAATCAAATTTTAATTTTTCAAAATTCAAATGTTTAAAGAGTTTTCCTAGAATGTCATAATTAGGTTTCAGACTTAAAGATTGTTTGAAACAAAATTCAAGAAAATAAATTAATAATCAATTGTCAACTCCAAATCGTTTAAACCGGAAACTGTTAAGCCGATAAAGGTTCAAACCTTACCGAACCGAACCATTGTCGTGAAGATTTTCGGCAACGGTGTGAAAATTGCATGGAATGTACAAAATCGAGTGTGGTTCCAAGACCAAAAGCCTAGTAGTATTTTGTGTTTTAAAAGGGATGTGAACAAGGCTTGAACCTTGCACCTCCAAGGTAGGAACCATTAAGCCAAGTCATTTCCTTAAAAATTATGTTTTTATCATTATACTTTTATCATTATTGGTCAGTTGATCGCGGTGCATGGTGTTTTGATGATTTTCGATGTAAATACAAGACCAAAAGCCTAGTAGTATTTTGTGTTTTAAAAGGGATGTGAGCAAGGCTTGAACCTTGCACCTCCAAGATAGGAAGCAATATACTTACTACTAAGCCAAGTCATTTCCTTAAAAATTATGTTTTTATCATTATACTTTTACATGTAAATTCTCATACATGAGAGCTTAGATGATGACATGGCAAGCATGCATTACATGCATGTCTTGCACCCTCACATGCACCATGTGCATGGGGGCATCTATAAAAGAGTGGAGGAATCAAGCAAATGAAACTAATGAAAAATTTGGGGAAAATAAGAAACTTGTAATCCTAATGTTGATGTATCTTCTCTCTTAAATCTAAAAGTTAAAAGTTCAATCTTTATCTCAATATCTCTCTTTCGTCATATCAATCTCTCTCAATCTATCTTAAATACTTTCTCGCTAAATTTAGTGCAAACTTCGAATCCTTCCGGTCCAGGACCCCGGTGGTTCCACCTCACGATCCGTACGTAGTGATGGATCTTCACGACACCGTTGACCCCCAAACCAAACCATTGTCAATTGCTATGAATCACATGCTAGATAGAATGTAGGAAGTCTACAAAGAAATGATGTTGATATGTTACACATGCTTGTAATATTTTGGAGTGGAATGAGCTCTTCATGTGTCTCATGAGAGTGATGTTGCATTTCTCTAATGATATAAGCCTTTATTGGGATGAACTTACAAATGAGTTCTTAAAGAAGTACAAGAGTTGAAGGGACAAATTACAATCAATGTTAACGTCTCATGTTGCATGACCTGTGAGACATTAACTATACAAAGACTCCAGGTGCTTGCAACCTTCGCTATATTATTGCCTTTTGATTTGTATGTTTACCTCAAAGAACTCCAATGCTTGCTTGTTTGTTGCTTTAGGCTTTAACGAGGTTCATGAAAACTCGAAGAAAGCAAGAAATAGGTGGGGTCTTTGAATCGAAACTCAAAGAATATATATGATACTAATCATACATTTTCCTTTCTTGCATAGGTAGTTAACAACTTCATCTATGATTGTTCTACGGTTTCAATCCCAACTTCATATGCTTTTGCCTTGCTAGATCCCCCTCTATTCGAAACAAATATCTAAAGAAATTCAAAACTATTATAATTGTTTTGTCACAACTTTGCATCGCTAAGTGACACAAAAATCATGTCAGAGTCTATGCAAGAGTACAAAAGTAATGCAATTAGTGACATGTATAGTTATTGTTAATGACATGAAAACACGTTGCAATGTCCCTGTTCTGTAGTTGTGAATATTCTTTATATTGAATACAAATAGCTATTCTTTGACATGTGGTGAAGGGGGTTACACTCTTATGACAAACATATAACAAGGACGGTAATATTTAATGGACGCATGTGCCCCATCACATACATGTTCACACACAATATGAAGGGGTGAGCTTGTTATCACAAGAGAGATGTCACAAATTGGTGGGCCAACTTCCTTGAAGACAAGTTTAAAATAGCTTGTAAAGACATTCAAGTTATTGTACTTTCTTTCATATTTTTGAAAGACCAAATCACATTTTTGGATATAATCTCTTTATAGTACCAATTGAGATGTCATTTATCACGCCAAGATGCTCTAGAATTAAGAATCTATATTTTAAAGCAATGAAAGGAGGTTTTGATGCTCAAGAAATAAAGAGAGCTTGGTTCGGTTTGATGCTCAAGCCGAACTTGAACTGAACCGAACTACCTAACCGGTTAACGCTTAATCGGCTTGGCTAAACCGGTTTAGTTTAGGCTTAACCAGTTTGGCTCTAAGATGTAATGGTATGTGTGCGAGAGTATAGACATCTTTGAATTCTCGTTACTTGATTGCAAATAAGGTTTCCAACTTTTTTGAACCAGGGGATGTATTGTTCCCATTGCAAATACAAACATTTATTTATTTATTTATTTATTGAACTAGGGGATGACGTTAAAATGAGATCTACGATTTTTCCAAGATTCCAAATTGCTCATTTTCTCCGATCAATGTTTGGATTGTGAAGCTTGAACCAAGGTAGACCGAGGACCACCAAATGCATATGTCGCTTGATTATTGAATGAAATCACACATGGTAGAGCACCAAGAACTAAACAAAATGTGTATGACTCTTCAGTTACATCTTTAGAGGCAATAAGGCAACTATCTATTATTGTAATAAATGCCATACAGTATAAGCTTTTCAAGAGATTTTCTATGTCAATGAAATATTTCTATTTATGAAGCAAGAGTTGTACTCGAAATCAAAGAAATTTGAGCCAAGGACTTGATGAAATCTACAAGTACTAAGTCGTACTTAAATTGTGAAAACCCTAATAACCTAATTACGCAAAATGGAACTATTACTTAAGACAAGCTGCACAAATTTAGGGTTTTCTAATCAAATTTATTTCTATTTTGGCTGAATGACTACATTGATTTCTATTTTGGTTGAATGTACTCGTTTAACACTTCATCTAGTTGTGTAAGGACTTCAAACGTATTGGAGGTGCAAGTTAATAATGATTGTAATTGTGATTATAGAATCAAGATCAAGTTTACTATTAGCACTTGATTGATTAAAATCTAGGTTGATCAAGAAAATTTATCCCTATATGTCCTCAGCCACCACAATATATGTATTGATGGTTTGTTCAATGTCATGACTTTTTAGCTTCATGCAATTTATCTAAATGATGTGCTACATTAGAATAAGTGCATGTTGAGCAAGACTTAAGGTGGCCTGCAACCGCGTATGCATTAGACTAATGCATACGTGGTAGCAGGGCCACCTTAAGTCTACTATATACTTTAGTATCATATTTTTTGTCATTCAAAACATGTAAGATGTTTACAAATTAGGGCTTGGAAAATAGATATTACAAACGATTTGGAGCGAAAGTTCATAAACTCAATCCAATATGGTTTCATTGCACATAGCAATATATTGCATAAGGTTCCTAATGTTGAAATGGTTACACCAACAGTTATGAGTGTAACGGTTACAATACACACAAATATCTATCAGATGCTTGTTAGATTTGACGTTACAATACTTCTCAATTTTTCGCAAGTTTTGTGACTTTGTTATTCGGCACAAAAATGGTGGTTGTTAGCACAATACACATTTTGCTAACAAATAATGGTGGTTGTGATGGTTATTGAATAATGTTCATAATGTTGAAATGGTTACATCCACAAATATCCACAATTGTGAGTGTTTAAGGGTTACAATACACACAAATATCTATCAAATGCTTGTTAGATTTGATGTTACAATACTTCTAAATTTTTCGCAAGTTTTCTGACTTTGTTATTTGGCACAAAAATGGTGGTTGTTAGCACAATACACAATGTTATTAGCTTGAGTTCAAATGAGAAATGGTGATAGTTTTCTCTTTAATCTATGATATTTGGTATTGCATCATAATTGGGATTTGCAGAGTGCTTACATGTAATATTTGATGGCATGATGGAGTCACAACATATCGACAAAATTTGAACAGAGTTGTGGGAGTTTTGTTTGTTGGAGTAATTATTTCCTCTATGGATTGTATGTCTTGCCTATTGATGATTCATCACACCCCTTTACCCATGTAGTACTAACACCACTAAGTTTTGGCACTATGTAGTGTTAATTTTCACACACAAGAGAGATAGATAGATATTGTTATCATCTTCAAAGGTCAATTATGACTTATGAGAGAGAGAGAGAGAGAGAGAGAGAGAGAGAGTGTGTGTGTGTGTGTGTGTGTGTGTGTATGTGCGCGCGTGCATGTGTGAATGAATGTGTATGTGAGAGAAAGAGAGGAAAACTCAAGCTTTGGCGCAAATGCGAAAAGTGAAGAAGAAGTAAAAAGCTTCTACCTTTGCTTCTATATTTCTTTTATTCGAGTTTTTATAGCTTTGTTTTAAGGCTTTTCTTTAAGCATTATATGTCTCTTCATTCTTACGTCATAGGGCCAACATTGGTATCATTGCATAAGGTACTTAATGTGACGTGTTTGGCCATTAACACAGGATATGCTAGACACATTGCTAAAATGAATTCAGGGTCATTTGCTAGCATTGTGACACTTGCATTAATTTCTCTACCAACCAACGTTGCATACTTGAGCATGAGTATGCTTTTGAGTATGCTTTCACCTCAATGTTTTCATTCCGTTGGGTATATTTATCTCGTAGTGTGGCCATAGGTTGCATGTGCACACATAGTCACATAGGAACACGCACATGAAGATGTCCAATGACTTGTAGTGGTTAAGAGGGAGAGAAGGATAATGGCGTCTTTGAACATTCCATTTAAAATAGCAAATTAAGCATGGTTTGCCCTTGTAAATTAACTTGGCTGAGTGTGGTATTCAATATCATGTGTGCGTTATGAATCACAAATTTCATTTTTATGAAAATAGTTGTAGGAGTTTCCATGAATACTTACAATTTAGCTCACAAATTTAACTTCCTACATTTCACATTTGTATGAATGAGTTCAAACTATTGTATCATGGTTTTTCACTTGTAGTATGTTGTCGAGTGCAACCACATGTACACTAATTTGGATCACTGGAGAGACATGATATAACATGGTCTTATACATACACCACAAGCCATTTTTCAAACGGGTTACGTTGGAGATATGAGAGTGATTCCACAATTAAGTTAGGCAATGTACGCGGCTGGACGTCCTACAAATAAGAATATTGGATCCCACTTGCATTGAAGATAGCAATTAGAACTAGGGGAATGAGTCTATAAGTCGCTTCTTCCTTTACTATCAATGAACAAGTGACATGGAAATTTTTTACTATCGAGAATGGTTACTTTCTACTTTGTAACGGAATTAGCTTATAAAGTTCATGTCCACACTAGGGAACTTGCAAGCATATATTGAAGGTGGGAGATGTTGATTGAATCACATTGATCAATGTAGGGGTGAATTTGAATGCTCGGTGAGTTGAAGCATAATACTCAAAGGAGACTTGCAAGCATATAATTTACATGTATATAAACGAAATCATAGCTAGCATTCAATCCGATATTGCGCTCGTCGTGGAATTAATTTATAAACTTCATGTCCACACTAGGGAACCTGCGAGCATATAATGAAGACGTGAGATCGTGATTGAATCATGTCGATCAATGTGTAGGGGTGAATTCGAATGCTTGATGAGCCAAAGCAGTACTCGACGGAGTCTTGCAAGCATATTGTATACATGTATGTAAAATATGTGATAGCGAGCATTTGATTCAAAATGTATTGGCGCTCATCATGGACTCGAAGCATGTGCGCGCATGAATGTGTTCTTGGAGAAGAGTTTTGTCTTGACATAACTTGAGGCTGGTAAAGACTTGAGTAAGAATGGAGGCCACTTGGTATGAATGAGTTACAATACATTTGCATCTTAAATATAGCTTTGCTTAATTGCTCTTTTTCCATGCAGTCGGCGCAAGGAAGCTTTCAATGTGAGTGAGTGAGTGAGTGCAGGGGATGGAGATAAAGATGCAGGGGGAAGGTGCACACTTCCATGTACACAAAAGTAAAAAAATAAATTAATTAAATTAAAAAGGGAAAAATAAATATCAATAAGCCCCCCCCCAAAAAAAGACCAAACAAAAAACAGATTAATTCATTCAATTGAATAAAATAACAGGAATATATCGAGCAATTTAATTGATTTTTGCTTCATTGCAATTCATGTGGGAAAAAAATTAAAAAAACAGAATAAACGCTCCTTTAATATTTTGGATGAGAGAAATGGAAAGTACGAAATGATTTGTTTTTTTTTTTTAATTAGCGTGAAGAAGAAGAAGAAGAAGAAGAGTTGGTTGTCTATATAAAGAGCCATCCTCCCTTATCCCACTCATTCAGTTAGCTACTTATTTCTCTTCTAATTCCAGCTCTCTACTTCTAAATTTAGCTGTACTACTAGCTCTGCTTCTAAAATAAATCCTTCCTCTCCCAATTAGAATTTTAGCACTACAAATTTATCATCCCTATTATTTTAAGTACTTGCATACATACTACTACTATTATATATACATATACATGTATACATATATTATCCGATGTCCAAGTACTACTAAATCCTGTTTCTTGATTAAGATTCATGTACTTATAGCTTGATTATCATTTTGAAGAGATTCTCATGGTTTTTCTCTGTTTTTGTTTTGATTTTCAGTGGATGCCTTTTGCTGCAGAAGAGAGAGAGCACAGCCCCTCCTCATGTCCCCCCTAATACATACATATATATATATATATATACACATATATATATATATATTATATAACAGTACACATACTAATTGTAGCTAATATATAGTGATAATCATTTGGATTAATTGCTCTGTCGCTTCTTGTATAAAAAACTAATCCATGCTTGTTGGACATACATATATGAAGTGTACTGATTGATCATAATAAGCATAGCTCTTGTAATCTCTCTCTCATTTTGGTCTTAGAAGACGTTACTATATCTTTCTTTTATTTCTCTGTGTATCTCATATTTAGGGTTTCTGGTAGGGCGGGCTGTGCTCACTTTCTTCCTGCCGCAAGCTCGAATGCCACTAATAATTCTACTTCGTAGATTAATTGCGTATAAATCCATGGAAGCTGTAGCGTACATGATTCATCATGGCAGGATGGATGCGTTACGTAGGTCTGTATATTCTGTATGTACGTATGTGTCTTATGTACTACCGTATGTACATTTTGTATGTACGTATCGTATGTATGTGTCTATAAAGACAAGACAAACGTATGTATTCGATCGTATTGTATTTATTCCTGTTGTATTTCCAAAATTATACGGCGTTAGTTTCTTCAAATAGAAAATGGAATTAAAAAACAGTCCGATTTTCGTTCTTTTGCTCTTTTTTTTTGTTGATGAAAAAAATAAAATAAGAAAAGTCTCTGATTGTTATGTTTACTTCCTTCTTCTTTTTGTGATGCTGCTTTTGCTTTTGGGGCTCTTTTGCTTTTTGCTGCTTTATTTTGTTCTTTTTTCCTTTTCTGCAAGCTTGTGCTTTGTGTTTTATTTTTCTCAAGACTCATTCAATTCAGTCTTTTGTGTTTTGGTTTTTCTGTGGGTGAGAAAAGGAACAGAAGTACCCACCAAAAGGACTCTTGTTTTTAATTGGTGTTCTCTTTGTTCTTCTGTACTATCACTATGTTGTTATTAATACTTAAAAAACAGTATCCATACATGTACATTATGTATATATAAATATATAAATACATAATGTTAGGCCCTACTAATGCCTCTATTAAGTGATTGATTGTGCCATGACACAATTGTACTTCATATATCTTTTATTACCTATGCTTATTAAGGAAACCCTAACTACTACATTCAATACATATAATATCCTTCCTTGTAATTTGAAGTACTCCTTGCCTCATTATGTACTTTGTAACCACTCACACACACACAACACTCATGATTTGCAATGAAACATTCCAAACTCATTAAAGACCATGATATTTTCTAGAAAGTAAGCATATTTGTTTTATGAATGATCTATGTTTGATCATTTTGAGTCTCCTCTTTCCCAATTCTAAACCTCGAGATCATCGAGTGTGAAATTTTTACCTTGGGCTACTAATGTATGGCTCCTTACTTGGTTTTAACATAGCACAATATGAGTCCAGTGTGTGTAACTTCACATTAATGAGAATGACAAAGATGCTTCTTCCAATCATGGGAAAGAGCAGATCTAACTCTCTTATGATTAGGTATTTTGTTCTAGCTCTCTTCAACACCATATTAAGCCATCTTTATTTTGAGTTGGTTATTCATTCTTGCAAAGGAAATGTACTTTGACAACCCTCTTATGTACATACGTACAATATGCAACTTCGTTCATATCATCTAAGCACCATGTTGGTCATGGAGATGGCAACAACATTTGATGTCATTGATATAAAATAATCTTGCATCAACATTAAAGTTTTGACATGGTGTGAACATATGTAAGAAGATCAATGACACAAAAAAGTTGTCATTAATGTAAAATAAACTCACAATCAGCATATATTGACATTGAAGTTCACAAGGTGTAAACAGGAGCCAATGATAAGAACATCAATGCCTAAAATAGTGTGAATGATATAAAATAAACTCATATATTATAATCAACCTATATTGACATTGAAGTTGACATGGTAGAAATATGAGCCAATGATGAGAACATCAATGTCTCAACATAGGCCATAAATTATTTGTTTATTTTCTATGAGTTCACATATTTTCGATTTCAAATTATTGCCTGCTAATTCTAGGATGACCTCAATAACAAGCCATGTGTGTAATTTCCTCTCCTTTTTTGTTACGTATAATACACTTTATGTAATTTCCTCTCCTTTTTGTTACACATAATACACTTGTGAATTTATCCCCATGTATTCAGTTATGCAATGTTTATGGCTTCAATCTTCTTTGTTTTGATCTAAGACAATATAATAATTTAAATGGGCCCTAAGCGTAATATTTATATATATGTTTATACATTTCCTTTGCAAAGAATGAATAACCAACTCAAAATAATGATGGATAAATGCATGTTTGCCTTTGAGTGTGTGTGTGTGTGTTGTATGCAAAATTCATATGTGGATTCTTTATATTGCTAGATGGTTTTTCTCTATAGTGTGGCATTTGAATTTGCATAGCAATTCAGAGTATGCTACATTTGCTTGTGCTTATCACATTATAACATTCCTATTGTTTCATACAAGGAAAAGTTTGATTTCGTTCTTGGCAACCTCGTGTATGAACATTTTCTCTTAGGAAGTCTTAGATATGTGATATTATATTTGCCTTCTACCTTGAATTGAAAAAGTATTTTTGCAATATATTAATTGTGTTCGTGAAAATAGCCATTTCTTGATATGAATTCAACTTAATTTTATTGAAATTATTCACATCTTGATCATAAAACAATGGTAGATTGTGAGTTCATTTTTTATGAGATGTTTATAATCCATTTAAATAGATGTTTTCTTTAATCATCAAGAACAGATACAAGCATGCACTAATAATGTCATCAAATTTATGAAATTATATGTATGCAATATGAAATGTGGAGGAAACACCCTAAGGTTATATATACAAGATGTATCTTTCGATAAGGAGCTTCTTTTTTCTAAAGTTTAAACGTCAACTTAAATAAATACTTTGGTGTAGAGTAGAACCGCTCCACCTTATCAGAAATATGTCTATAAAATATGCCTCTATCCTAGATGGCATGAAACTCCAGTTGCTTGAGCTCCACTTGTTGCATATTACGTTTTGTATTATCGAAAGAACCTCTGAGATACGGAATTTGTGATGACCTTTAGTTTTATACTTGAAAAACTATAACACAATATTATTGATTTAATGTGAACTTTGGCTACTGTAGTCCATCTCTAACATTCTTTTGAACTATCTTTATTCCTTAGACTCTACTCTCAATCTCTCCTCTAGTCCTCATTCGATATTGATGACAATAATGGCAATGGATATGGTGGGGAAGATCAAGATAGTCATTAACAAGAAGAGAAGAAGTTTTAAGGAATGAACATCTAGTGGGTTTTCTTATGGATCTATCTAGCTCCTCTCTCTCATACACAATAGACAAGCAAGCAATCATGATAGTTAATTAGTTTGTCCATTTCTATGAAATATATAGGGAACTTATAATTTCATTGGCTCTCTTACCATTTTAGTTCATTTGTTTTCTACTCCACATTAATATGCATTTCTAGCTTTTTGTTAATCTCCATCATTGATATCCAAAGGGTCGTTAACATTTGTGTTGGAACTAGAGTAGTATTGTATACAATGGTGAAGGTGTCTGGTACTTAAAAGTTAATAATATAAATTATATTTACCCATTGTAAATGCGAACTTTACCTTTAGTGAATATTTAAATAATTATATCGTGATATTATGTGTCTTTATTTCATTACCACATATGAGATAATATTAGGTTACTCCTCATCAACTAAAGTATATTATCTCGTTCAATGAGCTCTTGAAGGTTACACAAATGATTCGATTGGCCAAAAATAAATTCAATTCCATGCATAACCAATTTCTACTTTGTGTTTATGGATACATCATCACCTAATGAGATTAACAATACTTAATCACTTACTTATTGATGAATATATATTAAATGAGGGACATTTTGACTATGAATTTACTAGAGGAACATGAATTCATCCTTACACAAGGCAGAGTGTTCATCAAACAATGAAAACCGGCATGAAAACCATCATGAACACAACATAGACCTACAAGTTGGCCGGCTAGAAAGGTCAAACCCCACTCTCAATTTTTTCATGTTCTTTCACTTTATACTCACACCACATGGGTGTGACCAAGAATGGTGGTGTGCACTAAATTCACTTTTGGTCACCCGCATTCAATCACTAGGTAGCATTTGTGACGTGCACGCAAGTAGTTAGTGTGAATGTGGAGAGCCTTATGCTAGATATTAATATAAGATTATTCGCATAAATTCTATTGAATTAATATTAGATCAAATTATAAATATACTTACTTGTTGGAACACAATTATCATAGGAAATATTCAGTATGGGCAAGATGAAGAAGCATTGAATCATTTTGGATCATTACAACGTTAGAGAAAATTGCCAAATATGGTCAATTACTTTTGCATCTTAAAGAGTTGAGGAAATCTAGGGGAGGTCGAGAAGGGCAAATTTATACATGCTCAACTTCATAAAGAAGAGTTGTTTGATAAAGAGATTCTACTTCATAATGAATTGATTCATATGTATGCCAAATGTGGTGCACTTTTAAGAGCAAGAAAGGTGCTTGAAGAAGTTAAGATTGGGGACATATGAAATCACTTCTAAAATGTGATATAACCACATTCACATATTCATTGTAATAGTGGACTATTTTAATACCAATGGATGATATTTTTTATGGATATATATATATACTCTATTGGTTATGTTGTAAAAGCACCAAGGTACATTAAAACCTAGAAAGTAAAGTCCTCGGTACATTTTATTGTGTGCATTAAGTCAGTCACGTTATTGGTTGCATGTATCTAGTATGAGTTGTTTATTTTTTAGCACTTTTATGCTATTTTTCAAAGAGACTATAGAAAACAATGCATTCTTGTTGGGATTTCGGTCCCTCCGGATGGGATGTCCGGAGATGAATGACGGCAAGCCCGAAGGCTGTTACGGAACCGGATGATGAAGAGTACCCGGCATGAAGCCGGATGAAGAGTACCCGGCTACGGAGCCGGATGCTGAAGACCCCGGTTACGGAACCGGATGACGTATGTACCCGGAGAGAGATCCAGATGCGGGGACATATTTGTGAATATGTTTGCCAAGGGCCCTTGAGGCTATATTTGTAAATAGCCCGAAAGTCATATGTGTATAAATATGACTTAGGGCAAACAGTTTTTTGTTGTTGCTCATTTTTATGTTTTCAGCCGAGAGAGAGCAAAGTGAGAGCAGCCGAGAGAGAGAGAGAGAGAGAGGAAGGAAGAGGTCGACGCCTCTGTGTAATACCGCCGCCTGTGGCGAAAACAGTGAGCTCAAGGTTGTTGCCTTGTAGCTTCACCATTGTACATCTCTGTGTATAGTGATAGTTGGAGTTTGAGGACTCTCGTGGTTTTTTCCCATTTAGGGTTTTCCACGTAAAACATCCTGTGTACTCTTCTCTCTATTGTCTTCGTGCATTTCGTGTATTTCCCGTTTTCTGTGAATCGATCCTATTCCTCGGTTGTGGCCGAGCACTGTTGTTCAACAAAGTGGTATCAGAGCGACGGTAACACAGAAAATGGAAGGCGGCGGTAGTGGGCCTCCGGGCATGATGGTGTTGAACTCACAGAACTACGCCGACTGGAAGATAAAGATGGAAGACCTTCTCATCGTCCGAGATCTGTATGAACCGATCGACAATGCCGAGATACCCAAGGGGGTAATAGAGTCGGAGTGGAAGCTCCTGAACCGGAAAGCCGTAGCGACGATCCGGCAATATGTAGATGTAAGTGTTCTGCAACATGTGGCGAACGACACCAACGCATATGAGATGTGGAAGAAGCTGTTGGGCCTCTACGAGAGGAAGAATGCGTTGAACCGGACCTCCCTGATGAGGAAGATAGTGAACCTCAAGTACCGGGACGGCGAGAATATGGTGGAACACGTGAGCACGTTCATGGGATTCGTGAACCAGCTTGCGGCGATCAAGTTCCCGTTGGAGGATGCAATGCAAGCCATCATTCTGATGTGTACATTGCCGGAAAGCTGGGAGAACTTGGTGGTGACTCTCAGCACCTCCTGCACCGAAGATAACTTGTCGCTACAAACGGTAAAGACAAGCATTTTGAACGAAGAAGCGCGTCGGAGAGATAAAGAATCGGTTTCCGATCCGAAGATGCTGCTTACCGAATCGGATCGGGGAAGACAATGGAACCGGAGTCCGCAAAGACGGGAGAAGTCGGGGACCCGGTCGCAGTCAAGAGGAAGGCCCACATGCTTCCACTGTGGGAAGCCGGGGCACTTCCGGAAGAATTGTCGGCATTACCGAAAGGACAACGGAGCCGACGACACCGATTCGAAGAAGTCACCGGAGATAAACGGTGCATACCGGGGAGCCACGGACCGGAGAGGTCCGGATCGGCGAGGGCAGGACCGGAAAGGAACGACGGCACTCGCGGCAAGTGAAGAAGAGATAATGCTCATTACCGAAGAGAGGGAGCTGAACCTTGCCGGTGAAGAGATGACTTGGGTGGTCGATTCCGGAGCGTCGTTCCACCTGACCCCGGAGAAGAAATACTTCTCATCCTACACAGCCGGTGAGCACGGTTGTGTCCGGATGGGAAATGAAGGTACATGCCGGATTGCCGGCATAGGAGACGTGTGGCTGATGACATCAACCGGATGCAAGATGCTGCTGAAGGATGTTCGACACGTTCCGGAGGTCCGATTGAACCTGATTTCGGCCGGGAGGCTAGACGATGAAGGCTACACGGGCAGCATCCGGAACGGTGTCATGAAGTTCAGCAAAGGGAGCCTGATTGTGGCTCGGGCCCGGAAGGTCAACACACTGTACCTGATGAATTCCCGGCTATGTCCGGAGGAGCTGAACGTGGCAGCCGATACTGCCGGTGAGCTGTGGCACAAGAGACTGTGTCACATGAGTGAGAAGGGGATGAAGAGGCTTGCAGAAGACAACCTTATTCCAGTGAAGCATGTGCACCTGGAGAAGTGCACCGATTGCCTGGCCGGTAAGCAGAACCGAACCTCCTTCCACTCAAGGCCACCGACGAGACGTAGTGTACCATTGGAGTTGGTGCACACTGATGTGTGTCAGGTAGAAACGAAGTCACATGGCGGAGCCCAATACTTCGTAACATTCATAGATGACCATAGCCGGAAGCTGTGGACGGCACCGTTGAAGACAAAGGACCAAGTATTGTCCGTCTTCAAAGAACTCCACGCGAGAGTGGAAAGGGAATCCGGCAAGAAGCTGAAAGCGATACGAGCGGATAACGGAGGGGAATACCGGGGGCAGTTCACGGAGTACTGTCGCTCGAAGGGAATCCAGCTCGAGTTTACTGTGCCGAAGACGCCGGAACTGAACGGGCTGGCCGAGAGGATGAACCGGACCATAATGGAGAGGGTCCGGAGTATGCTAGCACATGCGAAATTACCCAAGGGATTTTGGGCTGAGGCAATGTCGACGGCGACGTATGTGATAAATAGATCACCCTCAGTACCTTTGGACGGAGACACGCCGCAGAAAGTGTGGACCGGTAAGGAAGTGTCCTACCGGCATCTGAAGGTGTTCGGGTGTCTCGCATACGTGCATGTGGCAAAGGACCGGAGAGGAAAGTTAGATCCAAAGACCCGGCCATGCATATTCCTCGGATACGGCGACGACGAGTTCGGCTACCGAGTATGGGACCCGGTCGACAAGAAGATATTCAGGAGTCGAGATATAGTCTTCATGGAGGACAAGACACTCGCCGACTGGGAGTCGGAGAAGAAGATGAAGAGCTCCAAGTCGACCGGTGAGGATCAACTCTACGAGGAGCAGTCCCGACCGGCAAGGGACCGGTTAGCACTCGAGGATCCGGCCGAAGACGGTGAAGAAACAGAACCGGCCGAAGAAGATGAAAATGATACCGGAACCGGCCCCGATCCCGAAATGGATTCGGATGAAGAAGAATCGGAAGAACCGGTTACCGAAGCTCCGGAACGGAGATATCCTCTAAGAGAGAGAAGGGCCCCTCGGAGATTTCCGGAACCAGAGCACGTGCTGCTAACCGACGAGGGGGAGCCGGAGAGCTTTGAAGAAGCAAAGCATGACACCCATAGCCGCAGGTGGTTAAGTGCCATGCAGGAGGAGATGGATTCCCTGCATGAGAACCACACATATGAACTTGTGGAGTTGCCGAAAGGAAAACGGGCACTCCGTAACAAGTGGGTGTTCAAGCTGAAACCGGGAGATGCCAGAAACCCCCCGAGATACAAAGCCAGGATCGTGGTGAAGGGGTTCCAGCAGAAGAAGGGCGTCGACTTCGACGAGATATTTGCCCCGGTAGTGAAGATGACCTCTATCCGGACGGTGCTGAGCATAGCGGCAAGCATGGATCTCGAGGTAGAACAGATGGACGTGAAGACGGCATTCCTTCACGGTGACCTCGAAGAAGAGATATACATGCAGCAACCGGAAGGATTCGAGAAAAAAGAGAAGGAGCACTTGGTATGCCAGTTGAAGAAGAGCCTTTATGGTTTGAAGCAGGCTCCCCGGCAGTGGTACCGAAAGTTTGACTCCTTCATGACCGATGAAGGGTACTGCAAAACGCAGTCCGACCACTGCGTGTTTGTGAAGAAGTTCGAAGGAGGAGACTTTCTAATACTCCTCCTGTACGTGGACGACATGTTGATCGTCGGACGGGACCAGGTCAAGATATGGATGCTGAAGAAGGCTCTTCACCGAACCTTCTCAATGAAGGACCTGGGTCCGGCGAGGCAAATACTAGGGATGCACATCATCCGGGACCGGAGAAAGAAGCAGTTGTGGCTGTCACAGGAGAAGTACGTGACAAAGGTGCTTAAACGGTTCAACATGTCGGAAGCAAGACCGGTCGGATCGACCCTCCCGGCAAACTGCAAGTTGTCCAACAAGCAAAGTCCCAAGACAAAGGCTGAAAAGGAGGATATGATGAAAGTGCCATATGCCTCAGCCGTCGGGAGCTTGATGTACGCCATGGTGTGTACGAGACCGGACATAGGATATGCAGTCGGAGTGGTGAGCCGGTACATGAGCAACCCTGGCAAAGAGCACTGGAACGCGGTCAAGTGGATACTCCGATACCTGAAGGGCACGGCAAACGTGTGCCTCCGATTCGGCTCCGGTAAGCCCGAACTTGACGGTTTTACCGATTCGGATATGTCGGCTGATGCAGATACCAGCCAGTCTACATTCGGGTATGTGATGACCTATGCAGGGGGAGCTGTTTCATGGCAGTCGAGGCTGCAGAAGACAGTTGCGTTGTCAACCACGGAGGCGGAGTACATGGCGGCTGTTGAAGCCGGCAAGGAAATAATATGGATGAAGGACTTCATTAGAGAGCTCGGTATCCAGCAGGAGGAGTACCGACTCTACTGCGACAGTCAGAGTGCCATCCACCTTGCGAAGAACGCGGCCTATCACTCCCGGACGAAGCACATCCAGCGTAGATACCACTGGATCTGGGAAAGGATAGAAGACAAGGAGTTCGTGCTGACGAAGATCCACACGGACGAGAACGGGTCGGATATGCTGACCAAGGTGCTCACACCCGACAAGCTGGAAGCATGCCGGAAGAGGATCGGGTTGGAGAGACATCCCATGCCGAAGTGAAGGGGGAGTTTGTTGGGATTTCGGTCCCTCCGGATGGGATGTCCGGAGATGAATGATGGCAAGCCCGAAGGCTGTTACGGAACCGGATGATGAAGAGTACCCGGCATGAAGCCGGATGAAGAGTACCCGGCTACGGAGCCGGATGCTGAAGACCCCGGTTACGGAACCGGATGACGTATGTACCCGGAGAGAGATCCAGATGCGGGGACATATTTGTGAATATGTTTGCCAAGGGCCCTTGAGGCTATATTTGTAAATAGCCCGAAAGTCATATGTGTATAAATATGACTTAGGGCAAACAGTTTTTTGTTGTTGCTCATTTTTATGTTTTCAGCCGAGAGAGAGCAAAGTGAGAGCAGCCGAGAGAGAGAGAGAGAGAGAGAGAGGAAGGAAGAGGTCGACGCCTCTGTGTAATACCGCCGCCTGTGGCGAAAACAGTGAGCTCAAGGTTGTTGCCTTGTAGCTTCACCATTGTACATCTCTGTGTATAGTGATAGTTGGAGTTTGAGGACTCCCGTGGTTTTTTCCCATTTAGGGTTTTCCACGTAAAACATCCTGTGTACTCTTCTCTCTATTGTCTTCGTGCATTTCGTGTATTTCCCGTTTTCTGTGAATCGATCCTATTCCTCGGTTGTGGCCGAGCACTGTTGTTCAACAATTCTCCACATCGTTGGATGTATTTACATATCATGAGTTGTTTCCTTGGTGCTAATTTACGAGGAGAATGTACAACATAGGGTGCCACTTTCTCTTCGGGCAAAATTAGGTGTCAAAACAGTTTCCAACAACATGCCATGAGCCCAAATCAAGAGCAACATCCATTGGCTTGGATTTTTGAGCTACCTACTTTGCTATCCTCTCGCATGTAAAAGGTATAAATTCTTATATATTTTTCCTAATTTGCTCCTACACTCTCAATCTTCATTGAATACACAAATGCATCGATCCGTATGCATGAAAATATAGAACTCCCTAATATAAATTAGAAAGTTTTGAAATGATTATTTGATTATATTCTCCACATGGACACAACCTTTTCTCAAAATATACGGTGATTATTGATTGGCTTTGCATCTTGGCAAATTATAAACACTGCTACTCAAATGCATAGACAAATGATCAAGCCACATGAGCTCAATGTCAAGGGTCCTTAAATACCCTTTTCAAATATAATTTAATGACAATGCATAACTTACCAAGGCTATGCAAGGATCCATTCAATTCAATTAAAATCCATCAATACGTCTTTGTAGAAAGCCTTAAACACATGATATAGACAGTTAAAATTACCAATAATGACCCACTCCCCCTTGAGAAAATATTAATCGATGCAAAGTTATTAACTGACATCACGCATTTCTTTATAGTGAATTGGGAGGAGATTACCCCTATCTTAGAGGAGATTGAAAGCACTTTTGGTTCATGATTATGTGATGTTCAAATGGATGGAAAAGTTGTGAAGACATTAGAATCAGATTTATGTAGTGGTAAACAAATTTTGAGGTCATCGAAAAATATTAGACTATGGATCAAAGTAATATTTTAACAAACACATCAAAGAACATGTAAGATCATTAAGACACAAGAAAATGATAAGGACTATTTTGAGCAAATATAACACGAGGGGAAAAAATAAGTACAAGATAGTGCAACATTGAGAAATTCAAGGGATTAATCCAACCAATGACGTTGTAAGAGGTTATAGTAATCAATGTAAACCTCGTCAAATGTCAACCCAACATGTGTTGACAATATGTTTATTAGTATTTATAGACTTCTTATAATGAAAAGGAATTACCCTTCTTCATGAGTATTGCTTTTCAAAAGATTATTGGGATGTGTCAACAAATTAAAACAAATCCCACTAATCCCACGATATCCAATGTGCTTTTGATCGTGTTAATCATAAAGAACAATCTTATGGGAGAGAACATTGAATTAGACTAGATAAAGAACTCCCCATCCTATCATGTGGGCCTATGTCATTATAGGAGTGTCTCACGTACATTATTTTAAGAGAGCATGGGGGCTCAAGAAAAGTTATTCCTTGTTATAAATTGCATCCAATTACAGATGTTCGATATGGTTTTAACTTTGGTAAATATGCATATATGCATATTTGCTTCATCAATTCTTTCGAAAGTAGAAAGTGGAGGTAACCATCAATTGTGTACAATATGTTGCCACAAACACCTTTTTAGTGATTCCAAACTTAGTCACATAATAAGACAAGCAATTAATTATGTAACAAACAAATTAACATCATTGATCTACAATGATAAGTCTAATACCTTTAATAAACTTGGCCAGCTGAGTACATCATATTACATTGCATCATGTTTATAGATGGCCAACAAAAATATCTAATACAACTATATTTGAGAATTAGATATTTGAGCTAATGATTTGTTGTGATGATCTAAACATGACAATCCATTGTCATGGCTTTACATATACGGTATCGTGATCATATGTTAGGTAACTCTTTATTAAATAATAATTAAATTGGAATTTCACGGATAATATTAAACTTTCAATATATTATACTCTAATTTCTACCCCAGTCCAACTAGCACCTTCATCCACACCTGTGGGAGAGATCTTTTAGAGGAAATGAACTCCTCCGAAAAACATGTTCTCCTTTTTAAGCCACATGCAGAATCATGAGCATAAAATAAACATTAACACCACAAAAAAATCACAAGTCAATTGATAAAGATGGGCAATGGATGTTACAATTCATGAATAATAACGTGATCTTTGGTCACGATTGATCCAGCTCCATAGAATGGTTAGTGTTATATCCTTAATAAAGACATTCAAAATAATATAAACTTAAGAAGCCTACATTTTATTAGGCTAGAATGGAAATCTCTTGGGGCCTTTATTCATAGAAAAATGGCTTAAATCCAAATAGTGCTTCATGTAAAAAAGGATGCAAGTTTTCCAATTCAAAATGCAAGCAATAGCCATAGTAATATAGCTGCATACGCGTCAAATTAAGAGTAATGTCACAAATTCACTTATAATTTTTCAATAATTAGTTTAACTTGTTAGTAATTTCCATACTCACAAATGACCTAAGTTATAGTTCATACAAATAGTTACTATTGTTGAACTATAAAAAGTTTGATTATTTTAATCATTGAACACTCTTGACTAAATGACATCATCATGTTGCATTACCCATGTAATGGTCAAGATGACCACATCATACTCATTATCTCACTTTTAATGAAAGAGGGTAAACTTTTGGTAATTGTTCTTGTTGAGCCCATCAAACTAGAGGGTCTTTGAGGGTTCATAAGCATGTGGATTGGAGCAGGCAACATGGATTAGGCATGCCATCACCTACCAATCCTACAAGCCTTGGATGTTAGCAAAAAGACACAAAAAACAAATGAAAAGAAAATTCTATCAACTTATAGTTGACAATAAAACAAAATGAGGCATTATTCTAGAGAGGAATGTGACAACATTAAGCTAGATGTTGATAAAATGCTCATGACAAACAATGCCAAATCATGCTTTATGGATACAATCACAACCACACGAAGTGAGGATGCAAGCATAGAAAATTGAAGTATAGTTACATAAACCCAACATGTTAGCATAAGTACGATAAAAATAACAAAATGACCCCAACCAAATCTTCTCCCCTTCCCCCAAGGCCATTTAATCGAGAGGACTAGTCCCCCTTTGCAAAACTTGTAACTATGATCTTGAAATCAAGAAGAAATCTTGGAGAAAATTCAATATAGTAAAGCTAATATATAATTCTTCCCGGCCTATCACGAGGAGAATGTCACACTATGACATGAAGCATTCACAAACATTGACTAACAATGCTTTCTATGACCATCAATTACCACACGCATTAACGTCCTCAAACAATTCCTCAAGTTGGACACATCAAACCACATCTCTTAGTTGGCACAAATGTGTGTTGATCATTGATACGCATATTATTGGTTTTGAAAAACTACACTATCCATGTGTGGCTACTTCCCCTAGACTAGTAGAGGAGACTCGCTAGGAATTAATTACATTAACGCTTTTTTCTCAGTCATGCTCATTAGGTCATGTTTGTGGCCTTTTGAGGATGTTAAAATATCATCATCTTTAGTCTCTCTTTCTCTCTCTAACTGAAAAATAATGTGATCCGCTCAGGCATCCTCTCATTATTTTTGTCTTCTTCATGACGTGGTGACAAACCACTTGCAGATGTTGGGGATCATGAACATGGAACGTGCTCTTTTCAATGCATCAGTAAAGCTAGTTAATATAGGCACACACTTCAATGGAGAGAGAGAAGCACCAATTAAGTTTGAAGCCTGGCAGAATATTTAGAGGGTTTCAAAAGTGAAACTTGATATAAATGTATAAGTAGGTGTATTTTGGATGCCCCAAAAATATCTAGGGAAGCTTTAGAGGGTTTCAAAAGTGAAACTTGATATAAATGTATAACTAGGTGTATTTTGGATGCCCCAAAAATATCTAGGGAAGCTGGTTACATAGGTGAACTAGTATGTACACTAAATATATATTAGTAGATAGGACATTTTTAAAGTGCATTTTAGACTATTCAATAAACTTTTGGGTTTTGTAATGGCATGGAACATGGAAAAGCCAAGGAAAAATGGGGAAACATGTGAAAAGCCCCCCTTCCCTCCGCGTTCAATATAATGATAATATGTAAAGTCAATATATGGATGCCCATAATTATAAGAAGTGGCCAAATCAAGAGTTTGTTTCCGACAAAACAATATTGTACAAATATTGGTGATAGTCCTCTTCCAAAAGACCATCATGCTCATAATTATTGAGGTGCAAGAAACTACTGATTGAACGTCCGTAAAACCAATATCATGTGTATAGTCGGTGCTATGGTTCTCTTCGAAATGACCATAGTCCATCGACAATTGCCCATGAATGTTTCAACGTTATAAAAAATTGACACTCAGCAACACCAAGTTTAAATCTTAGAGACTATAATTGGGGCCACGACCTAAACTGTAGGGCCTAGGCCAATAGTCGGTGCAAGAAACTACTGATTGAACGTCCGTAAAACCAATATCATGTGTATAGTCGGTGCTATGGTTCTCTTCGAAATGACCATAGTCCATCGACAATTGCCCATGAATGTTTCAACGTTATAAAAAATTGACACTCAGCAACACCAAGTTTAAATCTTAGAGACTATAATTGGGGCCACGACCTAAACTGTAGGGCCTAGGCCAATAGGCTTCAACACACATTATATATACATATATGTATATACTAGATCTATTATATTTGATAAAAGTTGTTTGTTTTTAAATGAAACCTTAACTTCGGTCTTCAAAAATGCTGAAGGTAATGGAGAGAAAATGGAGCTAGAGACAAGATAATTATTAAATTACTATTATTATTATTATTATTACTGTATTAAAAATTAATTAAAGAGAAAAAAGAAGAAGGAAACAAGGCAAGATATCCCCCGAGGAAAAAGGTTCTTGAGTATTTAATTTTAATTTTATTTATTTTATTCTATTTTATTTTTATTTCTATTTATTTATTTATTATTATTACTATTTAGAGGAAAATAAGGAAGGGGTCTTTGTCGTTATCGAAGGAGAGGGGTGATGGAAGAACAAATAAAACAAAATTATAAATATACAGTAATTATAGGGCTAAAAATGGAAATTTGAGGGAATATTCCTGCCCTTCCTTTCCTATATAAGGACGTTCATGCTGTTTCAAGCCATTAAGTAATTAATCTTCTCAACCAGTATTTCAAACCTGCATGTTATAATCATCCCCCCCATTTTTTTAACATTCATAATTAGATTCAGTATTCTCATCCAAATTCGCATCGCTCTTCATATTTTCTCATTTCCATTTCCATGACATAATCAGTTCCCAATCAATCCTGCAATTTATTAGATGAAAGGATAGATCGGAGTTTTTCTTTTCTTTCCTTTTTAATGGTTACAGAAACGGTGGCTTCCTTGCTGCAGAAGAGAGAGAGCACAGCCCTACCTTACTATATCTGTTTTTTATCTATTTGTGTAAATTTCTTGTTTAATTAATCGTTGGATTCGTGTTAATTACCATCTTCATTTTGAACCTTTAATTTGAGAGAGGATTCAATTGTCGTGTGTATCTATCGAATAATATATTTATGTAATTTATTAATATTATTGTTGTAATTTGCTAATATATTGTGGGTTTAGGGTTTAGGGTTAATATTTTGATGTAATTTGTTAATATATTGCGGGTTTAGGGTTTAGGGTTAATATTATGATGTAATTTGTTAATATTATGATGTAGCTCATGTGTAGGGCTGTGATCTCTCTCTTCCTGCTGCAAGCAAGCGCATGCTACGCTTTCATCCACTCAGAGTCTCTGATTTATTTTTAATTCGAACTGCTCCGTCTCATATATAATCTCTGATTTATTTATTCCTTATTTCAATCGACTGATTGATTTGTTTGTTTTAACATGTAATAGATCGATATGGATCATCTGCAGGAAAACGAATCAAATTTCGTATTAAACCTAATCAAATAAAAAGAAACACAAAATAAACGGAGTTAAACCTAATCAAATAATAAAAAAACAGGGGTAAAAATCAAAGAAAATGAAGTGCAGAATTAGAAACCCCCGCGACCATTCTCTTCTTGAATCATAAAGAAACAAAAAAAACAAGGCTGAAAATAATTAGATATTATGTTAATTCAAAGCGAGTAAAGAAACAATGGTTTCGCGACCATTCTCTTCTTGAATCATAAAGAAACAAAAAAAAAAAGGCTGAAAATAATTAGATATTATGTTAATTCAAAGCGAGTAAAGAAACAATTAATTAAAAGAGAAATATGCAGAATTAGAAACCCCCGCCGACCATTCTCTTCTTGAATGAAAAAGAAACAAAAAAAACAAGGCTGAAATAATTTTAGATATCATGTTATTCAAAGCGAGTAAAGAAACAATTAATTAAAAGAAAAAGAAGTATGGGGAACGGATCGATCGTGCTCGTTTTATAATAGGAAATATTGAAATGTCATTCTGAGATGGTATTAAATTTCCCGTTTTGGGCAAGTGTCAAAGGCCCAGGGTAATCAAGGAGGTAAGGCAAGTACAGGAGAGTACAGTGCAGCTCCATAACGATACTGTTAACAGTACCTACTGTCATCGAGACAGGTACACAGACACAGACACAGACAGACAGACAGACAGACAGACAGAATACAGCGAGATGGGATTCAAGCTTTATTATTATTTAGGTTAAAAGCGTTCGTATTTTGTAACTGCTTCTCTTCTTCTTCTTCTTCTTCTTCTTCTTCTTCTTCTTCTTCTTCTGCATCTGGCTTTTAATGGAAAGGTATAAATACGGTACTTTATACCCTTTTGTTTTTCCCATTTTTGTCGTCCACTATATTTTAATTTATACGGTATTGTACTCTTTTCAACTTTATACGTATAAATACCCCTAGTAATTACGCCTACTAATAAATCCATACCCCAAGATGTCTCTTATGTTTTCATAAATTATTAGAATACCCCTTCAGAATCACTACCAAGAATCAACCCCCTCCCTGCCTTGTTTTCTTAATGTATTGTAATACCCCTTCCAATTATAAAGACTTGAATTTAGCACTCTTTTTTTAATTTAAGTTCAATTAATTAATTAATGATTATCAATTGCAAAGTCTTGAATCTCAACTTAGCACTCTAGATTCAATTAAATTAATTAATGATTATCAACCGCTACTATCTCTATGATCTTTGGGTATCTCTATCTCACCACAAGTACAATTAATCAATTAGTGATTTGAATTTGTTATATTGTAAGTGGTTTTTTATGAAGCTTTGGTTTATGGTCCACTTGGACATATAGCATTATGAAGTGTCTTATATCCTAACTTGACCCCTTAGGTTTGTAATGCCTATACTATTCATAAGGAAACAATTTGACTTCCCAAATTAATATAATTTGTGATGTGCTTGATATGCATGTTGAAATGACACTTTAAAATGTAAAAGGCTTGTACTAGCTAGCTGCAATATTTTACAACCTACCACATCCTGTTGGCAAATTTGTGTTTCAATTTCATTGTTTTCAAAGTGGGTGAATAGTTAACTTTTGTTTTGTTTTGTTCTTCTAAAGACCTAATTTTAAGATGTAATCTCGTGTAAGAAAGAGGTATGTTTACTTGCATGAATGAATCATGAATATTAAATATATTGTTAACAAATATATATTGAGCGCGTTTTCTCCTTATAAGATAGTTGGGAAAATTTTGCACTTAGATTTTGGCTTTGTAATGTCGTTCATATACTTGCATATTCTCGGATTGCTAAAGAGATAGGTAATTATTTTAGTCAAAACATTGTCATGGCCTCCTAGTGAGGATCAAGTGATTTTGAAGGAGGAGTTGTGTGAAGCTATGAACTTGGTCTTTCACTAGATTTAGGTATTGTTTGGAGTATGGGTCAAAATGTGCAATTCCCACCACATGGTTGGATGGATGTAGATCCTTTCCTTTGATATTTAAATTAGTTACAATATTAGTGACATCTTGTAAATGAAGATTTGCAATTTGCCAGTATATTACCTTACTTGCCTAGTTGTGCTTGTGGTACTATTTATTACATGGTTGCCAACCACACCTCCCAACCATTAATTGAATATGCCTCGTACTTGGGAAACATGTTTCTTCTCTTTCTTCATTCTTGATCACATCTTCCATTGTTTGTCCAAATGAACAATGTACCTCTTAAGAGGTTTCTTTTTATACATTAGCAAGTATTATATACACCATGAATGACTAGGTTCACACATATTTGTAAACTATGTCAACAATAGCATATCTAAACATCCATATATTTTATTGATACAACAAAAATGCACTCAAGCTATTTTCGAACATTTGTTACTCTTATATTCTCTAAATATGACATATTAATATATGTGGGATACAAGTGTGTGTATTTTTGTTGAATATCAATATTGTTATGATAAATATAGTGATGCATAGGAATCGACAATGGGTTGGTTTCAGCTTAATCGGTTTGGTGTGTCCAAGCCAAACCGACAAGTCGTAATCGGTTTAGGAGTTTCCAAACTTGGTTTTGGGAATTGGTTTGGTATTGATAGGGCTCAAGCTGAACAAAACCAAGCTCAAGCCTTGAATGAACTCACCTGAATTGTCAACGGTTTTAAAATGGTTTAACGACTCGGTTGTTGCTTGAGCCAAGCCATTGTCGACTCCTAATGACATAATGTTATTTATGAATTCAAAATTTTGCATCCACTTTATTGTAATCTACTAGTCATTGAAGGCAATTGTTAGATTTAATTGGTGAATCACCACTTGTGAGACATTAGTTTGTTGTGTCCCAACTTGTATTCTTTTGTTTGCAATATTTATGTAGCAATATTTTTACATAAAATGAAAGAACTCTAGGGTTGAAAACATATAGTTGCGCTAAGTGACTTTACTAGTTATGGACTTACTTCCATGGCCCACGGGTTGGATCACATGTTACTATTGCCTTCTTATAACAACGTCAAAATTTATCCAATAATAAATTCATAATATGACTTTACAATTTCACTTTCCATGACACAAGGGTTCAATACCAAAATGATGTTTTTGTAAGGCAATACTAATAAGAGTGGAAGCCAATAAAAAAGAAAAAACTTTGTCTCTTATCAAATTGGGTTAAATTTTCATTTTCCATGAACTCCAGGGTTGAAAACATATGGTTGCCCTAAGTGAATACTAATGAGGGGACGTGATAACAAAATGGTGCACATTATTGTTGAGAATTGTGAAAGGTAAAATATCTTGAAGTTGATCATTGTAATATTTTTTAAGAGTACATAAAAGATCCTAACGTTAAGGAGTTCATTGTTATTGTGCTCAAGTATATACAACAAGTGCAATGTAGTACGAGAGAGAGGTTAAAGAAGGGAACATAAATTAAGTGTACATCAATGGACAACACTATTGATATACATGTGTTGCAGCTTGATATAATTGGATATTCACCTTTCCCCTCTCTCTAGCGAGTATCTTTAAAGCTAAACTTGGACATAGATAAATTGATTTGTTAGATGGTGTTGGTACTAGTATAAGCAACATCATTACTAACACTGAGAAACAAACTACTAGATAGTGTTGGTAGTAGTATCAACAACATTCACTTGGAATAACAAGATGCAAACTAGTAGGTAGTGTTGGTACTACCATCAACAACATCACTTGAAATAATAAAAAATATCATCATCTATCTAATTGGTCTACTAATTTTACAAAACAATTGTTAATGAAGTAACTCACCAAAAGTTTGTGATAAATACAATCAATTACTATGTTACGAAGTTTATTCTTGTAGGTCTCGCCAAGCTTGATTGCTGATAAAAAATACTTAATATTAAAACTAAGGAAATACGAATATCCTTTCTCCAAAGAAGGATTCTCAAGGTAAAAATGGTGTAATTGTTGAGTCTAGACAATTGACTACTGATAAGAATACAATGTAATTGGAACCCCTTGGGGAAGGTGATCCATAAATGCAACCATATTCAACGTGCACACTACTTTATACACATGGGAGGTAGATAACAGCTCAAACCCTAGTTTGAACATCATATAAATTTTATGCTTTCAATGAATCCTCCATTTGATATGATTTCCTCAAAGTTAATAACTCAATATACCAAAATTCAAACATTATACATCATTACTCAGTCTATCAAAATAATATAATCCATTGAAATCTTAAAAACAAAAACACTAAATGATTTTCCAAATTTCAAATTATAATTTTGCAGAAACAAGAGCCAAAAGTTTTATGTAATTTTACAGAAACAATATCGAATTCTACATTAACTATTATGTAACCGTGAAAATTTAGTGCACCAAAAAAGTTTTAATCTACTTAGGTCGCAAAGAATATCCAATCTTCTTTATTAAGCATTCTCATCAAAGGGTCTGTTAAAGTTTGCTGGGATGGAATATTGCATCCACCCCTCTATTTCAATTCTTTTATTGCAAGAAGAATGCCTTAGAATCTAGGGTTTTTCTCTCTTTGTCGCGATATGGGCCACTTGCCAATGTGCATATTATCCTTGTCATTTGGCTTTATATACACAAGAATCTCCATACATCCTCAACCATAACAATAATCTAACCAATGTGGAAGGCATGTTTCGTAAGATTTTTGACGTATCTAAGGGATACCTATTAGACAAGAGGTCCAAACTAACTGAATGATGGTAGGGATGAATACATTAAAGACTAGCATCCATGGTAAAGAAATGAGCCATAAAATTTGGGGCAATGTTCATAGTTAGATCACAGTGCAAACCAAGGTGCATTGGTATGGGCTACATGGTTATTATGTAGGATCTCGGTCCATCAAATAGTTTCTCTTAGAATGAGAAAGTTTGCTTATTCATACACTCCTATTATATAGCAATAAAAAGCTATTTTTCATCCTATAAATGAAAATAAAATTTTATGCCTTATATATTGGCATGTGGCCTCTTATCCCTATTGTTTTGTTGAAATTCCCCTTCCACCAAAGTTTTTTCTTTTATTTTTTGTATACCTTTCACATCCCTCATTTTTATCTGTTAAATATTTGGTCTTACAATCAATGTGGTTGAAATGTTACTTTGTCAACTAATTTACCATTTCCCAAATGCAGAATTTAAGGGGATAAACTCTCACAACCTATATGTGAGGGATTGGAAACTCACCTTGATAGATCATTGGCCAAAGGTGATGGTTGGCCACTCCTTGCACGATAAGAAATATTAATCAACCCTCGACAAGTTGGTTGTCATCATATTATGTTAATCTATCTCCCTCACACTAGGTGATAACTACAATTTGGACCTTCTCTCTCTCATTCACACTTGCTAGATTTAAGACGGGACATTAGCGCACATGTGATGAGAGTAGTCAAATATTATGCACATTTTTCCCTGAATGAGTTTGGGAGTTTGATCAATGTCACACTTTGATACAATGACAATGGTGCCTTTCATCACATTCGACCATGCTTTCCGCACATCTTTAACCAAATCCAATCCTTGCAGAAATTTCTCTCATAGTCACAATGTGCACTTTGATTAATTGCAACATTCATTAGTAAAATTCTTGAACATCGAGAGTCCTTACTCTCTTTCATATTTATTATGTGAAAAATGTTATGTTTTTGGTGTCATGTGTCATATTTGACCTCTAAAGACGATAATTAAATATATATATCTCTCTCTCAAGACAATGCCACCATACATACTTTCAAGAGCCATGAACTAAGGGGTGGCTCTTTGACTCCTTAGTGACCCCTTCCCTCATGTATGCATCAGTGGTTTGGGCTCCAAGGCTACCACCTTTCATGTGGGCGCAATTAGAGAGACTATTAGTGATGATGCTATCACATCAACTCCGAAGCAAATCAATTACGCCACATGACATCATTAGAGCAGAGTTCACTTTACCCCCCATGCTAGTAGAAGCACTTTTTCAACTTATAGTTTTTATTGATAGGATACATAGCCAATCACAACATAGGATTTCTCATCAAGCTTTCAAGGCATCTCGATCACTCTATGAGTTTGACGATAATAGCTCTTGGTATAGCATTGTGGTAAGTTGGCTTTTTGCAAATGACCTAGACATTAATAACCTACCTCCTCTTAAGTACAACCATGAGACCGATAAAACTTTAATCTCTCATGAGGACCGTAATAAAGTAATACGCCAAGAAATATGGCAAGTTTACACTTGACATAAATGGATCAACCCACTAGAGCCACTCCCATCTAAAATGGTGCACTATAAGGAACATCGTGCACTTCTTTCAGTTGGGTTTTGTTCTTACCAAATGCACTAAGGTTTGCTATTGGATAACTTAGAGTATCATCTCACCAACTTAAGGTTGAGAATGGTCGTGCTAATGGTGTCCCCATAGAGGAAAGGATATGTAGATTACATCACATAGAGATAGAGGATGAGTATCACTTTACATGCAAGTGTCCAAATGATGTTGAGAAAAGGGCAAAATACCAAGACATACTTTGAGCCTCTCCCACTGTCTCCAAACTATTAAATACCCTAGATATAAAGAAACTAGGTAGACATATCTTAGAGCTAAAACAACATAGAGAGAGAATAAGCTACAAAATGCTAACTATAACCTTCCTAATATTCACCAACATGTAACCAATGAAATTTTTTAGGGACAAGAGGGGACGATGAGCATGGACACACTTGCACCACTCAGCCTCTCCCTCACTGAAGTAGAAAACCAAAGAATAACCAAACACCCTCGGATGTTTAGCCTCAAAGTCACTTGTTGTGTAGAAGCAATTAAGAAGATAAGGGAATGTGACTTACACCGCCTAGAAGCTATGGTCGGGGTACCTTTTACATCGGGACCATGGGCCACACCCACATCGAAACCCTTTGACCTCCCACTCCTTTTCGAGAGACTTGGATGGAAATGGAACTAGAACTCTTTTATCTATGTTTATTTTATTTTTATTTCCTCAAATGATATCCTTCACTAAAGGGGGAAACTACATACATCGATACATATTAGAGCACATCCCTTTGTTCCTCTTCTATGCCATTCAAATTGTTTCTATAAGACATAGTTTACACTTGCGTTAACATGAGATAGGACATTGGTGCATAAGTGATGAGACCAATCAACTTTGCACATTTTACCCTAAACAAATTCAAGAGTTTAAGAATCACACTTGGATATAACAATGAATTGTATTCGATCATGTTTTCCACACATCTTTGATCAAACCCAATCCTTGCATGAATTTCTCTCACAGTCACATGTGTGTGCATGCTCAATTGCGACATTCATAGCAAAGTTTGTGAACATCACGAGTCGTTTCTCACTTTCACATATATTACGTGAAAATACCATATGTTTTGTTTGATAGATCATATTTGACCTTAAAAAAAAAAAACAAAATCTTTCTCTCTCTCTCTCTCTTTTAATGTTTCTTTGAGCATCATGTATGTGGGTACTAAATTAAGCATGAGTACTCAAAAATACAAGGTTGTGTGTACATTAAATTTAGTCTTTTAAGTTAGGGTATCCTTTTTTTTTCCAAAAAATAAGTTACGGTATCTTAAGCATTTTTTAAATAGACATACAATTGTGCTACAAAATCACATGGAAGGTTAAATTTAGTCTTTCAAGTTAGGTTATCTTAAGTATAGAGTACACAAAAGTAACCCCCCCCCCCCCCCCCCCCCCCCCCCCTCATAAACTCAGAGACTTTGTCCTCAGTTATTTACAATCACACTAACAAAATTGTTGACTTCATTTCATTATCAATCCATTTTGAGGTAGAGTTATGGACTTCTGCAATGGGATGTTGCAACATTGATAATCCTTCAATATTCGTCCCTCTCTCTCTCTCTCTCTCTCTCTCTCTCTCTCTCTCTCTTTAATATTACACAAGTAGGTGGAATGCGTGTTACGAGTCTAAACTTCAAGCGAGTTGGAATAGTTATTATATGTTTGAGAATGACAACCAAGGTGATACTTAAGGATGAGAAGTGACATTAATGTTATTCAATTTGTGGGACAAGTATTACTTTATGGAATGGAAGTGTGGGGTGGCACCATCTCACTACATGCATGGAATGAAACAAAGAAAATCCAAATTTTGTTCTCACATAGACATATAGACAATTGGGGATAAAATCTTGAACATCTTATCCTATCATGCTATGAGAATCAGATGCTTAACCTATAGAGGTATTAGCCATGCAAATAGTATACAAGTATATTACAAAAGTCAAGAATATGCTAGATCATTGACTACCAAAACAAGCTTGGAAAATAGGGTGCAACATACAAAAAACTAATAAGAGCAAAATCCTTTCATCTAGATGGGTGCTCAACGCTATGAAATGGCTTAAGAGATGGGGACTAAAAAATTTATTGGAGCTCTTAGGTGAGATTATGAAGTATGAGATCATTGAGGATAGTGCAAGATGCTAAAATGTCCAAATTGGAATGTTACATTGCAAATATTAAACCCCAATATACAAGGTAAAAATGCTAGAACATATGCAATTGTATCTCACTACCCCCATGAGGCTAGGCTCTCAGAAAGTCTTAAGACTTCTTCAAACTCACTCGCATAAGTTATGTGTTGAGGTAGCTTCATGGCACCATCACCAAAATATGAAGATATGCACCTCGGCGTATATGGTAATTAGTGGAAATATGATGACTTGTTAGATAATGTAAGTATCATACTCAAATGTCCACCAAGAAGGTTGAACACATATGTGCATGCATTGTTCACACATAGAGAGATTTTATTACAAAGCAGCAACCCCTTCTTTAGAAAGGAGTCACATACAAGATGATATGTTGATTTGGTCTCATAGTTCAAATCTGGCCTCATCATGGATGATAAAACATGTATTAAATTTTAATCCCTCTCTCTCTCTCTCTAGTGTGGTCGTATCTACCATTTTGACCCCTTAAAATATGTTGGCATTTCTTTATTTCTTTCT